>NC_079370.1:29314805-29469805 GCF_021018895.1 Seriola aureovittata
GCTTCAGCTATTTTTAGCGCAGACACACACACACACGCAGTTTTATCTGCCATTGAAAAACACAGAAACAAAAACTTGTGTTCTCCAGACAGTGTTGTTTGATAGAGAGGAGGATGAGGTGTTTTTTACAGTCTCTCCTCTGGTGAGATCTTGAGCCCAGAACGATGAGGCCAGGTAGGCTTTTGGCCCCACTTTGTCTCTGTGAAATGGAAATGTGTTCACCCAGTGGGTGAGCCCTGAATGTGGCCAAGTTAACACAGCTGATAGCTTTGGGTCAACAGAGCACATAAGTAGGCTTTATGGCCTCTGTTGTGTCATCATTCAAGCTATGTCATCAGTAACTACTTCTCTGGAGATAGTTGCATTAGCCTGGGCCTGCACACTGTGATACTGCATACCTTTTCCTTAGCCATTTGTATGACAACTCTAAGATAAGATAAATCTGAAGTGATCCCTGTGGGGCAGTGGGGTCATTGCAGCAGCACAGAATGAATTATAGATAGGAAAACAATGCAGTTTATCACAGTTTGTTTATGTGTTCATGTGTGCATTGGTGGAGGGGGTGTGGTGATTAAAGGGGCTGTCCTTTAACCAGAATAGGAATGGTGTAATTGCATCCGTGCTGAGATTTTCCTGTCTTGGTGGGGCGTCATCATCCTGGTAACAGGGGTAAGCTTGATGTAGCGGGGCGTCCACGTGCTGCCACAAACCAGTGAGTAAAGTAGGTCTTCCCATCATCCATGGTCAGGAGTGTTCTTTACTCTGTGGCTTTGTTTAGAAACTTACACTTTTTATATTGAAATATTTTAAACTGAAACAAACTGAAAATCACAGCTTTCTGAAATTGTTATATTAATAATAATAATAATAATAGTAAAAATAATAATAATAATAATAGCTAGACCTGTGCACACGTATGAACTACTATGCCAAATCCTTCTGGCACTCCCAGTGCTTATTACCGCGCACCACCTCCTTCCACTGTACTTCAGAAAATTCCCCTTGCACTAAAAAATTTTGTGATATGCGGCAGCTTTTGATTGATTAGCTGTTCATCTTGCCAATGCTCCAAGCCCTCCTCATCTCTGTAAGTTTGCTCTAAACAGAAATGTGTTTTCATTCCTCGTGTCTCTACATCTCCATTCTCATAATGTTCTAAAAAAGACACATCTTCACCACTACTATCTCCCTCATTCATCAGTATTGGTCTGCCTAAGGATATGTACAGTTAACAACAAACTTTTGCTTTTTACACAACTACTTATGTATCTATTTTTAGCAGTATTAACACGGACTATAAATACTCTCTGGCTAGTGCCGCTATCCCTCAGCGGCACATTCAATATCTCATTGCAGCCCCTCAGCAGTGCATGCAATATCTTTGTATTCTCATAAATTCAGCCAATCGTCCGTTCTGACCCTTTCTACTCTGGAGCACCTCAGCATCCAGCTGAAACATTACAGGGTCTACCAGGAGGTAGCCACAAGCACTGTGCTGGCTTTACTTCTTTTTGACAACTATGCCTCTAACTCTCAAGGCAAATTTTAACAACTTTACCACTTTTGATCTGGTACACCACTATTTCAACACACGTCCTCTCTACTCTTCGAACAAACCACACTAATTCTCATCTGTGCATTTGTATAAGGCTGTTAATCACCCTGTTTCACAGCTTATCTCAAACAGAGGCTTGTATTGATAACCAAATCAATCCCCCACAAAACAGCAGCAATTGATCAAATTCATTCACTCTTTCCACACCATGAGGAGGCATAGCACAGTATTACACTAGACACACATTAGACAGACTGCTAGCGGGACTATAAGTAATTTCACCGCATCGTGTTAATGCTAACGGTTATGCTAGCAGGCACAATTTAAGAGACAATCCACAACATTGTACATATATACAGTAACTCATCACTGAACGTAGAAAGGTTATTGAAATACACGTCGAGACGGGACAGTAGAAGAAAACAAGAAAATTCCAGGGAAATTTTGAGTGCCACGGGGGCTACTGCCGGGATGAGTACATGATTTATTTCCAGTGTTCAAAAGTCACCCTGATTATATTCTGGTTTTGAGAAATGTCTTGATATAAAAGACTCTGATATAAAACAATGTCATTATTGTCATTAATGTCATCAAAACATTACTGGGGAGGAGAGCAACGCAACTATAAGTGACAGCGAGAGAGGGCTAGTAGCTTCTCCTCTCCTCTGTCTCAGCGGAGACCGTCACAACTTCATTCACTCTTTTAACAAAACAAAAAAAAAGCAACGAAGGAAGCAGTAAATGGACTTACATATTTAAGACTTAACTAAATGTAATTTAAGACCTAACATGCGGCTAATGTAAAGCTAGCGGAGCTTGGAGAGTTGGTTATCTGGTTGCTAGGCGCACGCACGCACGCACACAGGTCAAGAGCTGCCGTTACCATGGCAATGTGAAAATCTGCCCAGAATTTGGCTTCTACATGGCTTCAAACAATTGCAAATTATGAGAAAACCGTTACTTTTTTTCAAAAACCGAAAACCCCGTGACAGACACTGAAGCCAGAAGTTTCTTTCAGTCTCTATTTTATTCAGATATTCCTTAAAATGAGTGAGTAAGCTCAGTGCGAAGACAAAGTGAGATTCTTTTGAAAAAAAAAGACGATTACATTAGGTGTCAATGAGAGTGAGACAGGTATTGCTGCCGGACTCGGCAGCCCCGTTTAAATTTTGTGCAGACTCTGCCTGTCAAAGTTACATTTTATGAATCCCAACAACTATCTCTACATTTTGAGAAAGAATTATTTGTTTCCTTTTTACGGTTTGGCCGTGAGTTCGAGTTAAAAATAGAAATAAAAGTTATTTTTTCCTGCTTCACGCACTCTAGCCAACTGACGCTGTCACTCTAACTTTGAAGAAAAAGTGATTTCCACTCCTCCTTTGAGTGCTCACAGTTTGAAAAGTTTACATGTTATGTAAAAACAGTTGATGTGTTTTGGAGAGAGCAGAAGTTTTCCTCCGTTTTATAGTTTGAATCACATTTCTACGTGCAGGTATGAGAGAGCTGGGTGACTCAGAAAAAAGGTGAAATTTTGTAGAAAAAAGGTGAAATTTTGTGGGTTTTTAAAGAAAATTCCAATGCATTCCTAAAGCATTATTTATTCCCAGTATTTTGGGAATACCTTTGGGAAAAATTTGAATTTTAACACCAAAAGTTATAGCACCTCTTTCGGGATCAAGACGCACGTTTTGATGTATATATTACCGGGGTTTTCTCCGCCCGAGCTGAGCACCCGTGGCACTAAAAATATAGTGTGTTCAGCTCTGCTTATACAGTTGTTATGCGCGCTAACCAGCCAGCACCAATGAGAGGTCAAAAGGAAGTCACCTGGCCTAACCCGGATATTTATGAATTTCCAGCTGTCCAGTGTTGGCTAAACAGTGCCGGTGGATAACCATGGGTTACATAATGCTAGCTATGTAAGCAATACCAAAACTTAATAGCTCCTTTAAAAATGCCACAAGTATTTAATTTAACATGACGGACACTAGAAAAATATTTGAGCAATAGGCTTGTCCTCTGTTTTACCTTGCAGCAAATATTGTATTTTGTGGTTGTTTCATTGACTTTGGTGAAGTTTATCAACACACAGGTCGGTGATGATCACTAACTTTTTTTAATAGCTTTAGTCTTTTTTTCTTTTAACGATGCTGCAGTGTCAGAAAGAGGTAAAATGGACGATGTAAGAGAGATTGTGAATGTAAGATTCGATAATGAATTTGTTTCATGAATCCAGGTTTTCTATCATTAAGAACTAAGAACTGGAACTGTCCCCTGGAGAATTTCCAACTGCACCCTGAACAGCTGTTATAGGACTCTCACAACACTAAAGATTGCTCTTCTTACATACCGTAGCATTATTAAAAGATTGTTTGGGTCTTATGCTAATAACACATTTGAGATATTTTACCAAAACCACAAATGTCAATCTCATGGTGGCACTAGAGAGGAAGTTATAAGGATTCATCCTCCAGGGAATTAACTTCTGTACAACATTAAGTTGAAAATTCGAAATTGTAGATGTCGAGATTTGGAGTGATTTATGTACATAGAATGGTTTATTAATCTAATATAATACACCTTCTGGTGCTACTTGGACATGTTTTCAGTGATGAACCTGGTTTTTGGGTGTTTCGGGTCATTAATCATCAGACACCCTCACCCAGTGTCCATGTGGCCCACTAATCCATGGATCCTCCCTCTCGAGGGCCCTTTCAGCAGCCTCCAAAATGTTCTTGGTGATTTTTCTGCACTGCAGTCCTTTTACTCGAAGGAGTTTGAGTGTTTGCTGTAGTGAATGGCAAGCAAAGCCCTGACACCCAACTTCGACTGGCTCGCAGTGCGCTCTCCAGCCTTTGCTCCAGAACGTGTTTAGCCCTTTTCTGCTTGTTGGCCTCTTCTGTCCAGTCTTCCCAGGGGACAGTAAGTTCCAGTGAGACTTGCTTCAAAGACTCTGATTTTAACACCATATATCTGGGCGGAGCCAAGTAGTCACAACGTTTCTTGGGAACTTGAGCTGCCTTTTCTAGTTTGACTTGGAGCTGTCAGTCACGAGCAGTAGTAAGATGTTGTTTCTCCAGCTCTAATGAAGATGATGGATGGTTTGAGAGCGTGCTGATTGTTGCTGTATTGAATGGCTGCACTGCAATGAATATGTTGAGTATGTTATGGAGATGACCTCTGTGTGCATGCAAACAGGAAACTGTAACCAGGTGCAGGTGGGTTTTATAACCAAAATAAAGAGCAACAATGAAGCGTACAGAGGTGTCACGTTCCAAATGGAGCACGGAGGCTGGAGCAAAGAACACAAGACCAAAACAAACTTATATAATTATTTTCCACTTAATAAAACTGATACTATCATTCACAAAAAAGAGAAATCTTCAGTCATGTCACAGGCAGTGCACTTTTTAGGAAACACTTTGAGCAAGACATCCATCCACACCATTAGGCTAAGTTAAATCATTTACAGCTTACACCACTCTCATGTTCTGTCCAGTGCTGGAGGAAGTAGGCTGAGAGCTGCAATACCATGGTATAAGATATAATTTAACATACATTACTTTTCCTTATTTTAAATTTTAAGTAAAATTACAGCGGTGTTATCAGCAAAAATACACTTACATAATCAAAAGAGTGCAGAATTACTCCTGTCAGAGTCATGTTATTACAATAAATCATCGTTGCTGTGCATTAACATGTAAGTAGCATTTTAACGTTGTAGTTGGTCAATCTGGGGCTAATTCTGACCATTTACTTTAACAATGTGTCATATTTTAAAAGCTGATAATGTTGCTTTTATGTAAAATACAATTCAGCAGACTAACTAGTACCTGCCTTAGTCAATGTTGTAGATTAATATAAAGTAATTAAAAAAGTAATTACTGGAATTAATATTAATAATAATAATAATAACATAACTTTTATAATGATAACTTTATTTATATAGCACAGTGCTATACCAACTGCTGTACACACATTGAAACAAGGCAAAGCAATAAAAGACACGGAGAAGAGGCAAAGTGTCATTTGCAAGGCATGTATAACGGAGAATTACAAACACGTGTTAAAACAATAAAATCAATGATGGTACTTCATTACATCCCACCGCTGCTGCTGACCATGTCCACTAGTGACCCACAAATTTTGCAGCTGTTGTGTTGTTGCTCGAAACCAAACCACTGTTGTCATTGGTTATTTTTTTAAAATGTGGTACCATCATTTCAGAAAAGAATAGTTTCCTGTTCTGCCAGTACATCAGACTGAGTTCATAGTGTTGAAGAACTCTGATGACCTTAGTATCGTCCAGAGATGAGTACTGATGCCTGATAGTGTGATAGGTCCTAAATGATGGTATGCATTTTTGTTGCCATAGGTGCTGCTCTACATTACAGCTGCTGTCACTGAGGACATCCTCTGAGGATATGGATGGGACTCATGTTTATGATAACCATGCATTCTTCATGTCAGTTTTAGACTAGAGTTTGGGTATTGATAAAATGTTATTGATATCAAAGCCATTATCGATTCTAATTATTGGTCAGATTTTTTATTGATTCCCTCAAAGATTCCTGATCAATTTTCTTAGTGGAAAAAAAGTAGGCCTCCACAGGTTTTCAACATCAACACAACTCGTTTAATATCTCTGAACACTGTGTAGGGAAAAGGCATGATGTGCCTCAGGGGCAAAAGCTCCATTTTCATTCAGGTTTCCCTTTGTCAAAGAAGAAAATCTGCTAAGTGTGCCTGTGTGGTGCTAAACAACATAAACAAATAAAAGATGCTAACTACGCTAACCGTTCTTGTTCATCTACTAGTCGCCAATTGTTCCCCCATGAGTCCCTCTGATGTTTCCTCTAACGCTAACCATCTTGATACTCTGATCTGATCCAGATTTTTTCAGTGAGGAAGTAAGAGTAGATGAGCTTCAGCCCCAGTTTCACTTCAAGGAACTTCCTATTAAAAACCCAAAACTCAGGCCTTTTGTTTGACCTAAAATTAGTGCCACAGTGATGTGAGTTTGTGTTGTGGGAAAATGAGTCCAATGAAACCTGGCCCAAGTTAAAGAACAGGCTGGCGAGTTGCAACATGACCCCTGCTTGTTTATTAGAGTAATTAGAAGTCCTTCCTGCGGGGTAGCCTAATCCTAAATATTTAATCTGAAGGTAGCTGTGGCAAAACATGTCATGCTGCCCGCGTCCTTTGTGTTCAATACACACAGTCGATGGTGGAAGAGCAGCTAGTGAGGTGCTTTGTGTTGGAAAATAGATGGAGAGTGTAGAGGGATGTACGTGTGCCCGATGGGCTTGCAGGAGACGATCAGCAGCATGTGTACACAATTGTATGGATGTGTAGATGTGTGTCAGAGATAAGGTGGAATTGTGTGAACGTACAGTATGGAAAGCTGGCTGTGTGTGTGTGTGTGTGTGTGTGTGTGTGTGTGCAGTGGAGCTGACAGAGACTGGAGCTGTTTTGATCAGAGAGGAGAGAGATAGAGATAAAAAGACTCATCTTAGCAGTGAGGTAGCAGCAAGGCTCTGCAGAGAGGGAAGAGGCCCAGGCTGACAGTGAGATGAAAAATAGAAGATGGGGGCACAGGCAGTTTTTGGCTAATCACTGGCAGATGGATTTTTCTTCTTTAATGCTCACTTTTATCTCCTCTTCCTTCTTTTACAGATATGTGTCACAAAGATGTCCACACGCAGCTGCCAGGGAACAGACTCAGTCATCAAGCCCCTGGACACCATTCCTGAGGACAAGAAAGTGAGAGTTCAGCGCACGCAGAGTGGCTTCGACCCATTCGAGAGGCCAGCCAGTCAGGTGAAGAGGGTCCACTCTGAGAACAATGCCTGCATCAACGCCAAGAGTTCATCTGCCGGCAAGGAGTCGCCAAAACTGCGCCGTCACTCCAGCCCTAGTTCTGTAAGTACACCTTTACACAACCATAGTCACACACTTTAGTGTTCTGCATATGTGTGTGTTTATGTGGAGTTCATTACTAATCTGGTTGGACCTTAAATTTACAATTCCCAGCTCCACTCCCACAGCAATCACTTAGAAAGTTTAGTATTTTTGGGATTACACTGATTTGCTTTGTTTCCATGAGAGAGATGTTTTTCATTTCTTGATGTAAATGTCTGCGTGTTATGCACAGAGCTAGAGCTGGGAGCTGATTAACTGAAAATGACTTTAAATAGCTACCCTGGCTCAGTGCAAAGCATTAGTAATAAAGCAACAGTTTTAGGGGGAGTCGTGCTGGAATTCTTTCCTGACAAACAGTTAACTGTAGTGCTGGTTGTCAGATATGGTCAGTGAGCACTGGCAAAACCAAATCTGGCAAAAAAGACTTCAGATGCTACACACAGTCACAGTGCCAGGAAATAGTTCCAGTGTGTGACTCCTCAACCCCAAGAGAAAAGAAAAAGTCATAAAACAGGAGGAAGATCACATGATGGTGCTGCTGATACAGCATTTGTTGGGCAGTCACCTCTGTTTGGGTTGATGGGTGAGAAAGCAGTCCACAGTTGTGTCAGTGTTGCCATGGAAATGCAGATTGTAGTTCCACGATAGGATGTTGGTCATTTTTTTCATAATTGAGCAGTATTTGTTTTTCCTTTTTGACACACAGTAGTCTAATATCACAGGATGGTCTAACTCAATAGGACATTTAGTCAACATATACAGTGTAATGATGTAACGGGGCAATTAAAATTCAAAGAAGTCTAAAAGAGCTAAGGTAACTCCTCTGATAATGCTTAAATGTTCTTTTCTCATAATAATAACATGACAAAGAGCTTTTCGAAAAATGTACATCTTAAAGTGTCAAATTACCATAAAAAGCTTGATTTTCCCCTTTTCTTTTTTGTTAACTCACATATTAACAGTTTCCATAAATTTTGTAATAAACAATCACAACACATCTGAACAGCCGAACAGCTTTAACACATCCTTTCTTCTTTCTTCTCCTCTCCTGTGTGTGTATCTCACTGACTGACTCCAGTCGCAGTGATTGGCAGAGTAGTGTCATGTGACCATTGCCATAAAGGCTAGAAAAGCTGTGACGGTTAAAATAGAAACACTCAAAATTTAATTATCATCAACAATTCATAGTTTACAGGTGCGGGTGCAGATAGGACAATGTCTGGGTCCAGACCTGAACCTATGTATGAGTATTACATACCTCTTGTGAACCAGTCAAGTCAAGGCAGTAGTAGTAGATCTATCCGATCGATCATACATTTAGCACCAATCCGGCTTTACACTGAGAAAGGACCGCCTACCTAATTGACATACGTACAAAGATATACAGAAATAAATAAATGTAGAAATACAGAAATAAATAAATGTGTTGGACCTGAACATGTGGTCAGACAAAGCAAGCCTGGTAGGGCCTACTTGTAACCCCTGAAGCCTGACTGAATAATAAGCGAGCATGGTCTTTTGTCTTAAACCCCCTGAACAAAGGAAAGAGTGCCAAAGACCGCCCCACAGACTCCAACTCCCAGCATGCTCCAAATTTCACACCCAAATTGAATTCAGGGGAGTCCCAAACTCACGTTTCTCATTGGCAGAGATGCAAGGAATCCTGATGACAAGGCCGCGTCGTCACTGCATCTATAAATGCCCGCTGTGCATACGCACCATCGCCTTTCCATTGTAACTGCACCAGAGATAGTCTGCTTTCTTTGTGAGCTAGTTTACTGAAGGAGGTAACCAACCCAGTGCACGTTTACTGCAGTCTTTTTCCTATAAATGTTTCTAAATCAACCTCAGTAAGTTTTAGACTTTCAAAGCTGTTGGGTGAGAACAGATTCAGTCCGGGGCTTCATCTCCTCAGAGCTGTAGTTATCACCTCTTTTACCTGTGAACTGAGAGTGAAATGTCTGTAAAAGTTACGGGCTGACAATAATTGACTTTGTGAAACTCTCTCTCCTCTTCTTTGCTGATATTACACCTCCCTGATGATGCAGTGGGAAGTCTCAAGATTTTAAAATCACTCAAAGATATATAATGTCTTCTGGGAAATCCTGAATTCATCCTTTCATATTACTTTTTTCATTTCTCTTTTCTTTCTCCTCAGCCCACAAGCCCAAAGTTTGGAAAAGCAGATTCCTATGAAAAGCTGGAGAAGCTGGGAGAAGGTTCATATGCTACAGTATACAAAGGAAAGAGCAAGTAAGTAGTGTGTGCATATCAAATCACTGTCTAATACGCTCTGTCTACTTTAAAGTTCATAAGACCCACTCATGAAGGCAGTGAATATTACATTTCATTATACAGGAGCCGTGCTGGACCAGAATAAATTAATTAAATGGAAAAGCAATAACAGCTGCAGAATATAGTTTGATGCATAATAATAATTTTTCTCTATACTGCATGTTTGCGACTTACGAAATTTCTTTAGCATGGATGTTTTTATGCATTGATTCGATAGTTTTTATGGATTTGTGCTCCTCTCTCAGGTTTTGCTAATTAAATACATGGAAAGGAAGTTCACACACTGTAAATGTTTGAAACTCCAAACAATGTATTCTTCTCAGTAATGATATTATTTTGCTTTGCTCTTCACTATCTTCACTACAACAGCTTTGATTGGTGAGCTTCACTCAGCTGTAACCCCGTGGCCTTGTACCCGGGTCTCATTACACTGCTGCCAAATTACATTTCATTGGCTAAACAATCTTCACTCTAACTTCATCCTCATTTCAACTTCATCGGTTTTAATAGATTCTTTTATTATGTCACAAAAACACCAGATTTCCATACTCTGTTTGTCCTCTGTTCTGTTGTCAGGGTGAATGGGAAGCTGGTGGCTCTGAAGGTGATTCGTCTACAAGAGGAGGAAGGAACGCCCTTCACAGCCATAAGAGAAGGTAAGAGGTTTATAAGTGGAAAGATCCTCAAGTATAGATCATGTTTAACTAGGCTTGGTCGATATCCACAATTTAATATCTCGATATAATCCAGCCCAAAAACCGATATGCAATATTATCACAAGGGGATTCTTATGCCTCCATGACGGCGATAGTCAGAGGCATATTGTTTTCAGGTGGTCCGTCCATCCATACGGACACATGTCCTATTCTCGTAGACACGATATCTCAGTAACTTGACAGAACTTCTCAAAATTTGGCACAAACATTCACTAGGACTCAAGGATGAAATGAATAGATTTTGGTGGTCAACTGTCAAAGGTCAAAGGTGTGATGACCTAACAAAATGTGGTTTTGGCCTTCAGAATGCTATATCTCCATAATGCTGTGAAGGAATTTCTTCAAATTTGGCACAAACATCCAATTGGACTCATGAATGAACTGCTTAGATTTTGGGTGACAAAGGTCAAAGTTCAAGGGCATGGTGACTTCAAAACATGCAGTTCTGGCCTTGTGAACATAATTACTCTGTAACACCTTGAGGGAATTTCTTCAAATTTGGTGAAAATGTTCACAAGGAGTCAAGGAAAAACTGATTATATTTTGGTGGTCCAAAGTCAAAGTCACGGTGACATCAGAGTACACGTTTTAGTCATAACTCAAGACTTCACACAGTAATTATGACAACATTGAATACAAATGATTAATATTTTATATGATACTGGATAAACAGAGATGTAATCTGAAACTAGTCTGAGTGATGGAGGCACACGCATGTGTGTGTCTGTGGGGACACAGAGAAAGGCAAGATGGCCAATTCAAAATGGTCGCTATGACCACATGACCAGAACAAAGAAGACTAGACAAGATGGCATTAAACAAAGGAACCACTCAAAATGGCCGCTGAGACCACCTGGTGTGTGTGTGTGTGTGTTAACAAACATTAACCAACATGTACATTGACAAAGGTTTAGACTTCTGCTGCTTAGCTGTGCTATGCTAGGTGAGGCTAGGCCCAGTCAGTTAACATTACCCAGTCCTTTGAACAAAACAAAGAGGTCTTTTCCAGTGTTGTTGAAGCATCCAGCTTCCTGGTGAGTAAAGTCCTGTCTGGCTGTGTGGCTTCTGCTGTTTTCTCCTTTGTTCATCTTCTTCTCACAACTCAGCTGTTCCACGTTAACTCTGCCGTGGCTCCTGTTGTTTGGAAAATCAGCTGGCTGACCTTGTTTCATAGGCGCTGATTCTAAAGAAGACTTGGTTCACTCTCTCTTGAGAAGAGTGTTGTAGTCTGCTGCGAGCAGGCCAGCAAGGCTGGATGCTTGTTAGGAGACTCATAGATCTCTGTTATATTTACAAACACACCCACACACACACACACACACACACACACACACACACACACACACACACACAAAAGGCAGAGACAGGACAGACAGGTGTGAATGCACCCAAGACGCATTGAGGACGCATTTGAGATCCGATCGCTCAGACCACATTCAGAGGTGGTCTGGACTACATGTGTCCACATTTTATAGCAGTTTGAATGCAAATTTGTCCTTGCCACATTGAAGGACCGCCTACTCCACTGACATCCTCTGTCACAGTCTGATTAGTCACAACACAGTTTCATAATGAACGGAAAATAATTGACTATATCAAATGGATAAAACTTTATTTCATTATAAGATCTTTGCATAGCGCATTAATTCGCTCAACCCCTCTATGCCCCACTTGCGCTCTCTCGTTCACCCTTTCTCTGCTTTGTCAAAGCTAAACACAGTAAGTAAGAAACATGCAAGTTTCATTGACAAGGTTTATTGCATTTTTCTCTTTGTAAAGAAAGTTGTGTTGTAAACCACAGTCTAGCAGATATGTCATATGTGTGTGTGTTATTTGCACAGTCCCTCCTAACTGTACTCAAGGTGCGACTCAGATGAAGCAAATCACATGTGAAAGTCATAGAGAGTCTGTCCCAGAATGTGCTGATCACACCCGGCCTCCTCAGTAACACTCTGTAATCTCCCCTAATTAAGTAATAGGCATTTTGATCATCTTCCCAAGATATCATATCACTGCTCTACTTATTAACAATGCCTGTTACATCATAAACATGCTGACAAATGAATGTGAGAACTTGCAGCAGGAAATCCAGCCTGTATTTTCTCATTCTCTCCCCTGTATGTAGTGAGGCTTGTTGAGGCTGTGTATAATTCTAATGATGCAGATAGTGAAAGCATTGATCATAGCAAGTCCTCTGGTATCTCAGTATCTCTGATTCTGTGTCCGTTCTGTGCCTGCAGCATCTCTTCTGAAAGGCCTGAAGCACGCCAACATCGTGCTCCTCCATGACATCATCCACACCAAGGAAACCCTGACTCTGGTCTTTGAATATGTGGTAAGTCTGCACTCTGCCATGCTGAGATCTGGACCCTGTATGGGTGGAGTGGAGAGGTCTGGAATTAGGTTTGGTTTCAGTGGTGTTCAGAAGGAAAAGAAACCACAGCTTTAAAGGGGAACACTGGTCTGCACTGATGTCTGTGTCTTCAGTCTGATTGATTTGACCTCAGTGTGTGCTCATTGATTGAGTTTCAGTTTTTAATGCTTGGCCCACAGAAACATGAGTTGGGATATTTTGATTTGCATATTCTTGTTTATAAGGGGACATGAAGAATGTTAAAGCATCCTTGGCTTTTTCCACTGTTTGCTACCATAGGATGACAGACACAATATGAAGTCAGGTGGCCTTTTTATTGGAAGGTCACTGTTTTAATTTCCACAACTGTCCCATGGACACAGACGACACCAAGGATTTTCTTTTATATATTTCTGTTCTATGAGAAAGCTGCAAGTCTGCAACGTCAGAACTGGAGATGATCAAGGTATATTTCAACCTATATGGATGATTATATATATAGATAGATGTAGCCTCTGTGACGTCACCTATAGGTTTCTTAAGGGTGGGTTGGAAGCTCAAAGTGGGCTGCTCCAACGTTGCCATCTTGGCAGTGCCTAACTCCCGGCTAATCCAAAAATGGGCAAAGAGGTGGGGTGTGTGTGGAGACGGGACTAGTTTAATAACTATAGCAACCATGCGTGCCTGTTAACATCGGGCATCAGAGCGCCTAGCTTGAAAGATAACCCAAGGCTAATTCATTTGTTCGCTAATCAATGAGCTAAGCTAACAGGCCACTTTTGGTGAGTGCAAAGACCAATACCTGCTAATTTCCTGAATTTCCCCTAAGTAAAAAATAAAGTATATATCTATCCATCTAATGCTAACATATGACTAAATTAATACTAGACTAGTCAATTACTAGTCAATTAACCACACAAGAAGCCATAATATTTGTCAGACAAATCCATCAAAAAGAACCAACACCACAAACACAAGTGAGAAGTCACCTTCAGTGACTCGAATTAGTGGCAACTTCGTAGGCTAAAAAATTAAGCCAACATGGCAGTACCAAAAATTGCTCTTCTTCGAATGGCCGTTTAAGACTGGCTTCCAAAGCTAGTCAATCCCCATAGACTCCATTGTTAAAATCGCCAACTTTAAAGCAGAAAAAAACATGTTTACAGCCTGGTACAAAACAATACAGTTTGGTCTCTATAGCTTATTTCCTCCTTCAACTGTACGGGGGTGAATTTTTTTTATAGCTCACTTGTTTAAATTTTATTAAAGTTTAAAGTTCTGCATAACTGAGGGAGTGACAGATGGGTGAGCATAGTCAGTCAGTCTTGAGTCAGGTACTGGCAAGATGGCAACAACAGAACGTCCCACTCTGAGCTTCAAAACCACTCTTCAGAAACCTATGGGTGACGTCACGGAGGCTACATCCAACTTTATTTAAAGTCTATGGATGACACTGAGCAGCTAACAGACTGTGACTGCACTCACCTGTTGCTCAAAGTTGCCACGCCCTAATAATGCACCACTTTAAGTCTTAACAAGAAAATGCATTTCCTGACATGCAGCAAATTGCCGCAGGTCAGATTTGAACCTTGTGGTGCGCATTCTACGAGGTGAGCCACCAGGGCGTCCCAAGTTGGACATTTTAACGTGGGAGTCTATGGGGATTGACTTAGTTTTGGAGCCAGAGTCTAGTGGTCTGGACTACTGCAGTTTCAGTGAAAAATGAAGGTATATTTGAAAGATGATCATTATAATTAGATCAATCCTCTTGGAACTGTGCTTAGTTGGGTCCGGCTTTGGAGAGGGACACTATGAGTAGTTAGGCATTGGCTGCTCCCTTACCAGTGCCGACCACACTGGGTTTTACGGCAAAAAGGGCATTTCAGAGGGAACAGGCAGACCAGTCTGGACTATGCCAGTCGTCCTTGAGCTGCACCAGGCCAGCTGTACAGGACAGGATCATCCATTTGTCATTCAGGTGTATAATGTTCCCATATGTTGTGGTAGACTAGGCTAATATTAAAGTGCAATTTGCACAATTGCAGCCAGAGCTGGTTTCCTTGTTGTAATCTGAGCGATTGACTACACTGTTATAAAGGCACCATCAGAGGGCGAACTTGCTTATGTCAATAGAAAACATTTTCAATTCATAAAGGTGCAAATATGTAATAAAAAAAATGTGACTGACTTATTGTGGCAAGGTGACCTGGATCAACCCACTATTAATTTATCAAAACAAAGAGCATGGTCAGGCACAGGCTACAAGCTGTCAGGGTGAGTGATTGGTGGCTTTATTCATAAGCTAAATCAAATCAAATAAATCAACTCCTCTGATGAACACGGGGGCTCATATGCCCCAAATTATATCATTGTCTTTAGAGTGTTATTAATCCTCACTGGTTTGAGCTACATGCTGTTTGTTCCTGTTAGACTAGATAATCAGTGCTTTCCGACAAGCGCCTGTTTGTCTGTGTGAGTCATTTACTTCGGTCGATAAACTAATGTATAATGTTTGAAAGGATTTGAGCAGTGTCACCTTGAGCGTGGATATCAAAAACAGTGCATGGTGGATGCAAATAGTGTGTATAATAAACAAAACACTACTGTAAATATTTTTTTTACTAATTTCAATTGAGAAATTGCATAAAATTCAAGTAAAATAATTCTAGTCCAGGGCTTGTGAGGACCCCCCCGCATTAACAGCCTCACTCACCCACTTCAGTTGAATTCTGTTATTATTAATACCAGAGGAAAAAGTGCAGAATAAAACCTTTTACCCTTTAACTCACAATTATTGTTTTAAACCAAAATTGTCCTCACAATTATAGAAAGACATGTACACACACAGAAAGAACCACATATCAACACGCACACACAAGTACACGCAAATACACCATGTTGATTTACCTTGAGTTGCTCTCATATCTGAGTTAAAAGGCTAAGAATTGATGATCTTAATTAGCCAATCAGAATCAGCTCTGCCCATTTCTTCAGTAACATCTGCTGAGTAGCACCTGCTGAGATCAGAAGGGAAAGCTACAAGTCCTATTAAAAATATCACCTCACCACAATGATAAAATGGTTGAAAAAGCAGCTCATATTAATTGAAGTATGGTACATAGAAAGATTAGATGCGAAAATTATGATTTCTTGTAAGGTGAATATCCAAAAGTGGAGATGGTTTGTGTTTGCCTTATAGATGCTTTCATAGTTGAGAGTAATAATGATGAGAAAACTGCATTAGTAGTGTGTGTGTGTGTGTGTCTGTGCGCGTGCGCACGTGGCTGTGTTTATAAACATCACAGAGATCAAAGAGTCTCCTAATGAGCCATGTCGAACAGCTGTGTCTATCTGGAAGACACAGCTGAAACAGATGGGCGAGATTTTGGCTCGGCAAGCATCTCAAACAACTGCTATTTTTGAAAAGAATGGTAACTCCTATCAGAACCATGAGCGAATCAAGAACTTTGTGCACAGATTATGTGGCTTTGGTGTTTCTAGAGCCAAAAATGTGGACACAGGAGTGAGTTACAAAAAAGGATCACTTCTGCTCCTGAATTTGTATTGCAGTCAATGGGAGAGGTGGAGGGCACTCACTGACTCAGCATTCACACTAATAAGTATGCAGAATAATAATAATATACTGTATGCCTTCAATGCTATTGCACTGCATGCACATAATGATTATATATGCCTTCAATGCTGTTGCATTGCAGGCACATAATAAGTATGCGGGATGATAATATGTATGCCTTCAGTGCATCCTAATGTTACTTTATTAATATTGAGCTGATCTGCTTTTATTCTACAGCACACAGACCTGTGCCAGTACATGGACAAACACCCTGGAGGTCTCCATCCAGACAATGTGAAGGTACAGTATCTTTAAAGTTATTTTTGGGCAGTTTGCCTTTAATTGTATAAGAACAGTGAGTGAGTGACATGAAAGTTGGGGAGAGAGAGGTGATGACATGCAGCAAAGGGCCATGGGTCGGACCCGAACCCATGGCTGCTGCAGTAAGGACTGAGCCTAAGTGGTATGCGCTATACCAGGTGAACAACTGGGGTGCCCTGAAGGTACAGTATCTTTAATCGCACGTTTCTCAAACAAACAATGTTCCCCCTAAATAAAGAGGACAGGAGATTTCATCATGAAGACATGAATAGAAACAGGCAGCAATTTGTCCTTGAAACAATGAGTCCTTCTGATAGTCTAGTCTAGTGGTTCCAGATGTAGGGAGGGGTCAGGATGCCCTGTGGGATACCCAGACTTACCAACCTGTACGCATTTTTACATCAAAGTACGTTTATGGTTACACCTGGGAGTTCAATTTTACACATGCAGTACTCAAGTCTAACAGCAGGCGGAAGCAATATCTAGTTTGCTGAGTAAGAGAAGAAGAAGCATTCAAGCCATCATAGCAATGGGTAATATCAAGCGGGAATAACTGAAAAAGTGGGGGTGGGGCCTCCTCTGCAAAGGTAAACGGGCTGTGGGGGATGTGGAAAGTTGATATTGTGAATTGAGTGCAGTTATTGCTGACCTGTCAAACCTGTCAAAATATGTAACGTTGATAACATTAGTCTAATGTTACATCATTAAGCTAGCTAGCTACCAGCATTTAAACTGGCAAAGTAATGTAAAGTTATATTGTCCATGTGTCGCAGATTGTTAAATGTGACTTTTCATAGTACTGAGCCACAGAAATAACGTTACCTAGAAACTTACTTGGAAGTGTGTGTGCCTACATGTGTGTGTGTTTGTGTGTGTGTGCACACCTTGCTTTTAAAATAAATGTGACGATAGATGAAGAGGACACTAAGAGTGGTTTGTTGTGTTACAATATATACAAAATAGAATTTATAAAAAATTCATTTTTATTAAATAATTGAATTAAATTTGCTGATATCCAGCTTATATAAGCACATCTAACACAATAAAATATGAATCATGAAAACAACGGTTTTATGCAGCTGCACTGAAACCTTTGACTTTCACTGTATATTTTAATATAGTCCAATGTAAATTTTGGGGAAACATGGTCAAAGCTCCAAAACTTGAGGTGAACATATGTAGACTTGTTCCTTGCAAGTCAAATACCAGGGCTTCAGCCTCCCCTGAGCTGACGTCTCATTGCTCACACATGACCGAAAACAGCTGACTGTTCTTAAATGTAAAATTGTCCATTTTTTGCGTTCCTTTCAAGAATATATGATTGTATTGTTTCCTTCATAGCCAATTCATATGTTCAATAACTTCATGCTATGTTCGTGAGTAAGGTTTTAAGGAAACCCAAATGCAGCCAACACCAATCCAATGAGCAATCCAAAACTAGGCAAATACTGAGAACTTAACAGACAAAACAGAAGCAAAACAGAAAGGCCAAAAAACATTGGGTACACAGGAACAAAAGACAAAGGGAAATTCAAAAATCCGAACTGATTACAACAGAGTAAAACAGCACAGCCACAGTATCATTTACCTGTTCCCATCATCCTAATGAAAACTTAATTACTGTAGCTGACGTTAATTGGGATGTGAACCTTTGTGTAGTTATGGTGGCCCTGAGAGCTCAATGCACTGAAGCTAAAGGAAACACATGCAAATGGACAAAACACAAGCTGTCTTCATCAGTTTGACAACACACGCATTGCTGATACACAAACACACCAAAAGTAGAACAGATGACAACGGAAGTGTTTCCAGGGGACACGAAAAAGTGATGAACCTGACTGGGAACTGAACAAGTGCACATGGATGTATTATAATAGATCTGTGCAAGTGTGTCCTAGCTGGGTTCATCACTTTTTAGTGTCCCCTGGAAACAGTGGTGCTACTTGCAGCACGTTTGTGTATCTGCTTGTGTTGTGAGTACCTTGAGATAATTTCTGTTGTGAATTGGCGCTATACAAATAAAAATGAACTTGACTTGACTTGCTCCACGTGTTGTTAAATTTATGAAGATTCTGAATTTGTCTATTTGCATGTGTTTTCTTAAGTTGCAGTATGTTGAGCTCTCAGGGCCACTGTAGCATGTTGGTAAAGCTTCTTGTTCCTCTCGTCTACAACACTACATGAGTGAAAACTGCTGGTAACATAAATGAACAGGTAGAAAGAAGCAGTGATGGAGTGAATGAGGCCATGTTCTGGTGTTGGGGATATCAGTATGTTCTGTCGTGCAGGAAGTTGACAGTTCAGGCTACATCTGTTATATAACAGCTTGTACTTTTTGCCACTGAGGATTTTACATAAGTAATACGTGTTTTTCCTGCTGATAGTAGCATCATTGAGATTCACATGAATAATTTAGGATAATTTAGGCTTGGCTCCTGCAGACTGTTACTTGTTGGTTGCGATTTATAATCTGACTTTAGGGCCCGTCTCGCTTTGTTCCTGCTGCACTGAACTACACAGTATTAATACAGTGGTTGTAATAATCCATCACAATGAGTGGCATTTTCATTCCTCTGATATTGTGTAGTAAAGGATGTAGTTATCTCAGTCAGTTCTCAGAGTCTGCGTTGAATTTTTTGTGTGACTGCCAACACAACATTATATGGTACAGTTGTTACTGTTAAACCTAATAAATAGTAAAAACACCATCACATTATTATATGTGAATTATTAACACAACATCAATACCACAATTAAATCCAACCAGTCATCCAGCCCGAACAACCACACAGCTCATTTGCGTACAACCCATAGGAGTGTCTCCTGAAATAGTGCCCTTACAGTGGCAGGCATATTGGGCCTTGGTTGTCATGGTTACTATATTAACAGTCATGGGTTGGTTATGCTAAGGAAAAAATCTTGATTTGGGTTAAAATAAGTGCTTATTCAACATTAAAGATCTTTGTTGTCATGGTTACAATAATAACAACGTGGTTTTATATATATATATATATATATATATATATATATATATATACAAACATACACACTACACACACACACCAACACATATACATACTGAGGTATGCCTCACCAGAAAAAAATAGAAAAACAGCAATAACGGAGTTGTAGCTAGCAACATCACATATCAATAATTCATGATGAAATAACTGTTCATGCACAGTATTTCATTACCAAATATTGTCTAGATTTATCATTGGTCATTTCTAGAAAAATTTTCTAAATCAGAAATTAGTGTGGACCACAGGTCCTGAAAAATACAATCACAATTATATTTTTCCAAAGTTAATCTCTCTCAAGGCAAAAAATTGAGATTAATTTTTCCAAAATATGAGTATGCATTTCTTGTGAAGTGTGGTAGGCTATAGTTATTAATATTCTGCATTTTTTTTATCCGTATGAAAATCAGGCATATCATTTAGTAAATAAAAACAAGGTTTTAAATCAAATTTAATTTTTTAGACTGCTGGAGAAGGAATGAATTGAGTTCCAGAAAGGTTGCCAAAATATATGAATGAATGTTTCTTCTTTTGTCCTGCATCTGGGACAGTTTAAAGAGTTATCTTTAGAGATCTTATGCATTTGCAGTTTCAAGTAAACGACCAATGGGGGGGGGGGGGTCTTTATCACATTGTGAAATGTTTATTAAGTGTAGGAGTCTACTGATGTTCATCGAATGTCATCTCTCAAGAAGCTAGTTCGGTTATTGTTTCTAGCTGGGATGTCAGTGTTTATGGGGCAGTAACTAGAGGGAAGAGTTGGATCTTTTATGGCAGCAGTGTTAATATGGGGGGACGGGGAGGTGATTGACCTTGACCAGCTACCATCCCAAAGAAAATTTGGTTTGCTAGAACTTTGCCTGATTTAGTTCCTTTATCTCAGCTTTTGCAGGAGAAGTTCAGTTCTATTTGTCAGTAAATATATATATACACAAATATATACAAATATACAATTGATTCCAGGTGTGTTCTGTGGAGTTTGGAGTTGTTTGCATAGTTCTTTTATTTTGTTTTCCAAATTACTTCTGAGGAGAGGAGAATAAAGAATTTTCCCTCTAATTAATTGCTTTCCTTTTTTCAAATCGTAGTGTCCGAGAAGAATTAGGAGAGTTGTTCAGTTCTAAAAAGAAAGCCCACTCCTCTGCCATTAAGCTAAAACTGAGGATCTGCAAGTAGTGGAATATTAAAGCTCATTGTAGGGAAGGATGAAATAAATGATTGTGTCTTCAGGGTGAGTGTTAATGGGGAATGATCGCTAATTATGACTTGGTTCATTTTGGTGTTAAGGATATTTGGAGTGAAAAAAGTCGATGTGTGGAAATGACTGATGTTGAGGAGAAAAGAAGGAATATTCTCTTGCAGATGTTTACGCCTCCAGCTATTACTGCGACCAGAGTCATCCCATATTCTCTTTTATTATAGCTGAGGGTTGAGAAATTCTTGAGGCTAGTGTTGAAGATACCTCAGATTATGGTTATTGAGTTTGAGCTTTGGTTTGTTATTTGTGAGGAAAATGTATGATAGAATGAATAGTCATCAATATTTGGGTCATACAAATTTGATATTTTACAAGATTTGTTTTTGATTGAGGAGAGTTATGATGTATCTTCCTTCTGGAACTCTAATATTGAGTTATTGTGAGTAGGGTTAGGGTTAGCGTATTCTTTTATGAATCAGAATAGAGAGACTTTTTTATTTAGTAATGTAAGTATCTGAATAGACTAAATTGTATTGTGGGCCTGTGAACATTTGTTGTTCTGAATTATTTAGGTAAGTTTCTTGTGATAAGTATTTTCTATCAGACAAAAGTTAGGGGTTGCATAGGAACAAGAAAAAGAACAAAAATAATGTTATTTTTAATTATAGCTCCCCAGGTATGTCGGGTTGGAAGGCAGTGTATGTGCATGGTGGGTGTAGGAGTGCATAGGACTAGGGGGACGTATATAGGACTGAAACTGCCAAAATCAAAAGTAAATAAAGAAATGACTTGTTCGATTAATTAATATGGCTGTTATGAACCTAGCCATGTCAGGGCAAAGCATGCAGTATGGTTGGATGCACTCTGATGTCGATCAACCAATAGGTGAAATGTTGACTCCATGACGCAATTGAGGACAACCCCCTCATTTGCATAATGAAGCAGATATCCAATTTTGAATGTGCCTGCTGCTTGGTGCGTGTACTTCACTCCTCATGTTTCAATCTGTACAAAGGACGTTACTTTCAGTTTCATTCATGTCGTAGAGACTTATCCTGACACTGACCTCAGTCACTGCAGGTGTCTCTCAAAAAGCCATTTGAAGCTGTTACGACTGGCCAAAATAACCTCACACTGATGGTGTTAGGGCCAATAATTTACTCTTATCATGTTAAGACTTTTATTTTGAAGGTTAAACAAAATTGTGCACAACGTGTTTGTGTGTTTCTGTCAATATGTGTGTGTGTGTGTGTGTGTGTGTGTATGCTTTTGAGTGTAGTAGCAGAGCTGCCCAACAGAACGTCCAGTAAGTTCTTTTTACCTGATTAAGACTTTTATTTTGAAGGTGAATATCAAAAAGTAAGATGGTGTTTGTGTGTCTCACAGTAGAAGTGTCTACCATAAGCCCCCAAAAGGCTTGTGTTACAAGGTTGAGACACTTATACAGTTAATGTCCATATGGTGGTGATGGTGTTAGTGTGTCTTTTAATGTATGTGTGTGCATAGTGTTGACAACTGCATAAGCTTAGCCTTCAAACAGCCCTTTGAAGTTCTCAGGACCAGCCAAAATGACCTCACATAATGGTTTTTAACCCAAAAATGTACACATGTGAAATAACCAGACATCAACACGCACACACAAGTGCATGCAAATATATTGTCTATATTTACCTTAAAGTTACTCCCATACCTGAGTTAAAAGGCCAAGAAATTAATTAGTCTAATTAGCCAATCAGAATCAGCTTTTCACATTTCTGCCAAGGTGCTAAGTAGGACCTGCTGAGACACTGGTGGCCACTGTCGACTGTGTTAAATTAACTTTATAACCTGACAAGGAGCCAAACCTCTTCAACAAGGACAAGATTGGTGGCATACTAGTCAGTGGATCTGATATATATAGAAGCAGGTCATCCGCATAAAGCGACAATTTCAGCTCAACACCAGCCTGGGACATACCATGGAAAAGAGAAAGAGACCTTAGGGGAAAGAGGACAACCCTGCCTGGTGCCAGGTGACAATGTAAAATAATCTGATCGAGTGTCATTGGTGTGGACGTCTTCCTGGGGGGAGGTGTATAGAAGTTGAATCCATTATATAAATCTGTTCCCAAATTCAAACTTGTGCAGTCCTGCAAAAAGATAGTTCCATTCGACTCGATCAAACGCCTTTTCTGATTTGAGTGCAAAAACAACTTCAGGAGTTAGAGAAGAATGTTTAGAGAAAATTACATTCAAGAGCGTTCAAATGTTAAAAAATAGTTGTTGCCCTTTTTGTCTGTCTGTATCCTGGATTCTAGTTGTTAGCTCATGCAATTTAGCCTTACTAGAATATGTTGAATAGCAAATAATTTGCCCACATATATATGCTTTAAGTGATTCCCATAACAAAGAAGAAGAGACATAATCATTTTTATTGATAGCAATGAAGTCATCAATTGAGGATGAGATAAAGTCATTAAATGCCTTGTCGGGCAGCAAAAGAGAATTAAACCTCCAGGGAGATGAAAAGCGGGGTCGTTTAAAAAATGCAACATTTACACTTACAGGAGCTCTCACAGCCTGCTCTGCTTCTCAGTGCTTTTCCACTCACCCTGCCTCTGTTCCACTCTGCAACACCTCCTCATCAGCCTCACTGTCCTCACCTGTTGCCCCCAGCTGCACTCCATCTCCAATCAAGCCAGTATATATGCATCCCCGGTTCACTCACTCATTGCCAGATTGTTCTTAGTACTCACACAAGACTTTCCAGCGGTTTTCTACGGACTGACTTCCCGGTTTCGACTCTGCTCATCCCTGACCATGCTGCCTCATCTCTGCCCTGGTAAACGCCTCAGCCTTCTGTCCCTGACCACGAATTCTGCCTGTGCGATTCCTGGTCCCCGTCCGCCTGTTCCTCTGGCTATTTGGCGTTCTCCAGCTCCAACGTCGCATGTGAGTGCTTGCCTGCTGGTTTCCTGATCCTTTGTCTGGCTTTGATTACCTGCCTGCCTGCTCCTTCCTGGTTCGTCTGCCCCACTGACTGCTCACCTGGTTCGGATTCTCCTGCCTCCCTGACGTCTCCGGCCTGCTCCCTAACGGTACTGTTGCTTCCCCGAAAACTTTCCTGTGTGTGTGAAGATTGTGTCCCGTTATCACGATGACGGATTCTGCCGGTGTCTCAGCGATTCAGCTCTGGTGGAGTTTGCCAGGAGACTTTCTGTCTCGGGAAGTCTTGATTTCTGCTCGGCTTCTCTGCAGGCGGTCGTGCAGATGTTATCTGCTGGCGTCTCTTGCGGGTTGATGCGAAATAAACTCTAATGCTCTTCACTTTGGTTGGATAACTTTAGAGGAGACTGGCGTTGACCAGATGACTCTAAAGTTGTCAAAATCTTCAAAAAGGAAAACTTGATGATGATGATTAAAAGTTACAAAATTACTCTTCACATTTCTGCCAAGGCACTTCTGTTGCTTTGGTTCAGTTGGTCTTGACTTGGCTTATAAAAATAAAAGATCGCGCAAGTAGACAAAAATGATGTTACTTGTAGCTTGTGGCAAAGAAAAATAAAAGATGCGGAAAGTGCAAAAATGACTAAGAGCTACGAGTTTGTGGCGAGCAGCTTAGAGCTAAGAGTTTACATGGCTACAGAGCCGGGCTTTGAGCCGGGACTCTGAGCTTTTAGCAAAGTTCTCAGCTTCTAGTTTCTGCATCGTTTCTTGCTTCTCGCATCTTCTTGTCATCTGGGTTTCTCTGATTTTCTTCTTCTTCTGGACTGAACTCTGAACTAACAACGTTAAATTAAAGTGACATAAAACCTAATACATAAAAGGATTTGCAACTTACGCCATGTCCAGCTGAGCCAGAAGTCCCATCCCATCGTCACTTATTATAGTTGAGTGAGCTTGTCTGGGAAGCAGACGTCTGTGTCAACAAGCCGAATGTTCACCACCGACCATGCTGAATCTGTTTGACTTGTGTAAACCTCCTTTTCATTTGAAGTTTAGATCTGACCAATTACTGACAGGACCTACAGACTTTAACTTTAAATCTGGCAATGAAATACTAAAAGTATTATTATTATTATTATTATCATTGAGAAAACTGAGTGACTTACTGTGAAAATCCTCCTCAATCTGCCCTCAGCACTTCACTTTTCTTCAAACATTAGAATGCAATGGTTTTGAGACGTTTCCAGTCGAAGCCAAAGAGAAAAAGAAAAAAGGTTCTTTTAAGAAGAGTCTGATGTTTGAATAAAAGAGCTTACTGAGGAGAATAAAACACCCATTTTTCTTTCTTTTTATTACCATGCAGTTGCACTCTTTCCAGTGCAAGGGCTTTTCAGAGGTGTGTTTGATATACATGAGTAAACACACATTTCCCATGCTAATTTCCTGCACCGCAGTTCATCTCTCACTCGCTGAGAGGAGGAATAGTAAACCGTTGACCCGGTGACTCCAGATGCCAGACAGGGCCCCTCCCTGATTGGACTCCATGGTGCTTCAATCAGCTTAATTGGCCAAGACTCTGGTGTCAGTGAGATGAGAGAAATGAGAGGGGAATGCTGGAACTGGAATAAAACTGAACGCTGGATCAGATGTGCCTCATTATTTTTTTGATTGACACATTGAAGAGCTGCCAGTTCTCAGAGGCAAAACAAAACTATTTGAATGCAGCTCTGACTGTGGGTACAATTTAGGATTCTGTTGATATTCATGTGTTGAAAGCTTGTACCAGCAGCAGCAGATACAGTCTGTGGAGTGTGCATATATTCAAAATTGAGTTTAGTGGTTGCAGTATGGGTTCTTGAGCTGCAGGCAGGTGGACGGCCTGTGTTCGAGTTCAGCAGTAAAATAATTGGCTGTAAAATGTAAATTTAAATGCAATTTAAAATTTATTCATTTGTCTTGTCAGCAAAATTGCATTGATGCATTTCATGAGTTTTTGTTTTTTTATGAATGAATTTGTCAGTGAAGGCCTCAAGACTCCAGTGTTCTCATGATAGGTGAAACACCGCCCTGTAGCTTCATATAAATAGTTGCATATATACTTATTGTTATTCATAGGTTGAGAGGTTTTTGCATAAGTGTCAGCAGTTTTATTTCAGCAAAGGTGGACTGACATAGTGGATTTTTTTGGTTATGATCCAAAAGTTAAAAAAAAATATATAAAAAATTCAAAATCACACTGACGTTCATGAAAAAATCAACCTTATATTGTGTGAGTCAGGCTGTTTGTCTAAAACAGGGATGCTACATTTTCTTAAAAAGTGAAAATATGGTATTATTGTTGAATATTTCTGTTTTTAGTGGTGTTTATTTATGTAGCATTAACGCCATATTTTAGAATTTACAGTCGTTGAAATGGGGTACTAGTCCTATGGGAGGACAACAATGAATTACTTCATTGCCAAATTTATCAATCTCATATCGGAAGCCGTGACTTCTCGATTCAATGGATCTCCAGTCTCTACGTCAAAAGAATACAACAGGACAACAACTGGGTGTAAATAAAGGAGTTTATTAACTAAACTACTATCTACAGAGTAAATGCAAGGTGTAATAATCATTAAGATGAAAATAATAATGAAATGAGCAGTGTGATGAGTTGGCAATGGTGGGAGAGAATATGTTATGGCTATACACTATGGCTATACAGCTAATGATGCTACATCTACGAATTAGGTTTGATGATTAGATATTGCTATATTTCGACATCAACCCAGTCATGAGCAGAGTGTTAAGACCGGCCGACTGTGGGTTGCGCCGTAGCTGAAGACCCTCGGCTGGAACCCAGGTGGCTGTGGTTGCCGTGGTAACCCTGGAGACGCGGGATCTAGGTGGATTCTCCTGGAGGCCGTATCCCGTTATCACGATGACGGATTCTGCCGGTGTCTCAGCGGTTCAGCTCTGGTGGAGTTTGCCAGGAGACTTTCTGTCTCGGGAACTCTTGATTTCTGCTCGGCTTCTCTGCAGGCGGTCGTGCAGATGTTATCTGCTGTTGTCTCTTGCGGATTGATGCGAAATAAACTCTAATGCTCTTCACTTTGGTTGGATAACTTTAGACGAGACCGTTGACCAGATGACTCTAAAGTTGTCAAAATCTTGAAAAAGGAAAACTTGATGATTAAAAGTTACAAAATTACTCTGAGGCACTTCTGTTGTTTTGGTTCAGTTGGTCTTGACTTGGCTTATAAAAATAAAAGATCGCGCATGTAGACAAAAATGTTACTTTGAGCTTGTGGCAAAGAAATTTAAAAGATGCGGAAAGTGCAAAAATGACTAAGAGCCATGAGTTTCTGGCGAGCAGCTTAGAGCTAAGAGTTTCCATGGCTACAGAGCCGGGCTTTGAGCCGGGACTCTGAGCTTTGAGCAAAGATCTCAACTTCTAGTTCCTGCATCGTTTTCTAGCTTCAGCTTTTCAGCCTCTAGCTTTTAGCTTCGTTTCTCACATCTTCTTCCTTCTTAGCATCTCGCCGGGTTTCTAACTTTTTCGCATTTCTAACATTTCTGACTTCTAACCTTTCTGGCCTTTCTTCTTCTCTTCTTGTCATCCGGCTTTCTTTTTTCTGAACATGTGTGAATTGTTCATGACTGTTTTATCCCCTGGGGGCTGGCGCATGTTTCAGGGGCGTCGCCCATCTTCTCCTGTGTTTCCACTTGGAGAATAGAGTAATTTTCCACTGAACTTTGGAATAATTTAAATCTAAAGTTTACTTATAAACTTGCACATCCGTCTTCCACCATGACCACAAAACATTAAGTGAAATAACATATAAAACTACTTGCACTAATAATGAGAGAGGAGTAATAGGAGTGTTGATTTCATATTACATCCTTCAAACCTGGAATTAATCATGATACAAGTGGATAATTGATCAAACAACAATATAAACATTTCCCAAAGCTAATAGTCTATAAATGTGGATTACACAGCAGTTCTTCGACTGTAATAATAATAATAACTAGAAAATTCCAGGGAAATTTTGAGTGCCACGGGGGCTACTGCCGGGATGAGTACATGATTTATTTCCAGTGTTCAAAAGTCACCCTGATCATATTCTGGTTTTGAGAAATGTCTTGATATAAAAGACTCTGATATAAAACAATGTCACATCCCTCCATCATGTATTATGTGGGAAATATCTCATATTCCGTCTTGTTTTTTTTAATAAAACAAGAGGCAACATGTCTTCAAACTGGCATTTAAAGGGTTAAAATCCTGAAAACTAATAAACATTTGGTAGGTTTGAGCAGAACTGAAGTGCTTTAAGAGATTTATGCAAAAAAAAGCAGAAAAAAATATTGATACATGATGATTTTATAGCATTTTCTTTGTGTGTCCTTTTTTGGACGCGAGGAACCCCAGAGGCTACAAAATGTGTTACCAGTGTATAATAGACCTGTAACAGTAACTGACATTAGATTTTAAAAATATGTCAAAAAAGACACTTTCTTGCAGAAATCCATACCTTCAGCTGTAACACAGCCAAAATGATCAGCAAATCAAAAAAGAAAAGTGAAGTAAATGTCCAAAAAAGGACAGAGGGACCCCTGAGGGTTAATAAATCCCATGAACCGCTATTTAAATGACCACTATTATGTTTTTTTCTGTGCTAAATTTAACGTTACTGGGGAGGAGAGCAACGCGACTAGAAGTGACAGCGAGAGAGGGCTAGTAGCTTCTCCTCTCCTCTGTCTCAGCGGAGACCGTCACAACTTCATTCACTCTTTTAACAAAAAAAAAAGCAACGAAGGAAGCAGTAAATGGACTTACATATTTAAGACCTAACTAGATGTAATTTAAGACCTAACATGTGGCTAATGTAAAGCTAGCGGAGCTTGGAGAGTTGGTTATCTGGTTGCTAGGCGCACGCACGCACGCACACAGGTCAGGAGCTGCCGTTGCCATGGCAATGTGAAAATCTGCCCAGAATTTGGCTTCTACATGGCTTCAAACAACTGCAAATTATGAGAAAACCGTTACTTCTTTTCATAAACCGAAAAGACCGTGCCAGACACTGAAGCCAGAAGTTTCTACAGTCTCTATTTTATTCAGATATTCCTTAAAATGAGTGAGTAAGCTCAGTGCGAAGACAGAGAGAGATTCTTTTGAAAAAAAAAGACGATTACATTAGGTGTCAATGAGAGTGAGACAGGTATTGCTGTTCTTAAAGGTACAATTTTTTTAGTTTTTTTTTGGCCACTAGGGGACAGTGTAACAATCTGTAAACATATCACCTCACACTCTAAAGTTATTACACTAACATGTTAGAAAGCAGTTTTCTGTATACACATCCAGCAAACATGAAGCAACATGATTATTCATTTCCCAGCTCTGATCAATTCAAGTTCACTCTCCATTTATGTCCAGGTTGGTCTACACCAACTCCCATCAGGATTATTATATTATTATTATTATTATTTAGCTGCTAAATACTTATTTGCTCTATTATCTTGAGTCATTGAAACACCACTTTCCACAGATAAGCTTTGTTCTGCAAATCAGAAACACTTAGCATCTGCTTTTCATGCTTTCAGCTCATGTTCAGCAGACTGCTGGTGCTCCTGTACATTCTTCTTTATGAAGTCTCACAGTCTGGTTTCTTTCTATTTCAGGCAGTACCTCACCATGTGTATGGCCGTATGGCATTAGACACAACCCAGGACAGAACTGCGGAGGCTGTGGTGTCCATTGCCTATTTTATAACCTTGTTCATGCAGTTCGTCTTAACTAGAAATCACAGGTGTAGTTGTATGCTGTATACATAAGATCAAATATTACACTAAAACTTCAAAATAATTTGACTATTGTAAGATACAGTTTTGAATTGATATCGCACAGAAGGGTACTGTATATTTATAACAGAATAGGCACAGTAAACCTATGGTGCTGTCAATGGGACTCAACATCCAGTAAAGGATCAGTATTACAAACAGCTACAATCCATCATAAACTGGCATAAAAAGGACAGTTTTCCAAAAATAAATAATGTTTTCAATATTGCTGGGATCAACACAGCTGTCCTCTGCTCCACAGCTCGGACTGGAACTAGATACATATCATTTGGTGAGGGATGAAAATGCATGTTTTTCCATCTTGGTCGAAGTTTAGTGATTTTAACTTTTCATGCCCTCCTACTGTCAGCAGTCCAATTCAAACTGATTGACCTTCACACCAAATGAAAAGGAGGCAGTGGCCCACCTCTGTGTCTGGTGTCTGTCACACTCATTTCTGCACTCACCTCTCTATCTTCTTCTACAATATCACACACATTTCAGCAGCAGGCAGTTATTGATACAATCTATCATAAGCCAGTATTTCTAAACTGAAACAGTAACAGACAGTCTAATTTATTTTTGAGTCTGACTGGTCGATGCAGCGGCTTGTCAGCTAAGAAATCTGACGTGTGCTGTGTTGAACTCATTAATTGATCTCTGTTCAATAGTCTGAGTGGAAAAAATGACAGGTGTGTTATTGATTCATAGCTCATTATTGATTTTGGTACATGTGCCTTTGTGCAGGAGACAACATTTCATTAAACTGTTTGTAAATAACATGTGGGGTTCATGTCTGTTCATGTCTGTTCTCAGCTAGACCAGAGTGAAGTCACAGTGATGAATAGGTTTGTCCACACCTATCTGCACAGTTTAGTCTGTCATAACCCAAAGACAGAATTTAGAAATAATTGGAGGATAGTTATTAAAGCAATATTGTTATGTTAGGCAAAGACATGCCATTTGATTTTGAACAGAGTTATGTTAAGGAGGACCTTTTAATGGCCATTTTTAGTGTTCATAATTCATTCTTGGTGTCTACATACTTTAGTGTCCTGAAATTACATTATTTTTATTTTTCTGTACATTTTATACTGTATCCTATTCACTCTGTCTGAAATGCTCTGTTAGAGCTCAGCTGACCAATCAGAGCATCATGTTCTGCATGTCTTGTGTAAACAAATGGTTGTTGGGTCTTCGGTTCTGCTTTATCGATTACCCACTGTCAGGCAGCCAGAGTGAGGGTAGAGGCAGACATTTACATAGCTTGGAATACCTTTTATGAAAACAACATTTGATTTTGTATGTGTTGACAATTCAGGACAAAAGGAATATAAATAATGGAGGAACAGACATATAGTCGACAAGTAGGGAGTCTCCACAGCTTCACCTCCTGCTGGATTACGATGCCGGTAAATCTGAATTAACTCAACTTTAGTGGACATACACTGTAGTTACTGAGAAACAAACTATGTGGGTAAATTGTAGATGATTTATCTGAGCTAACGAAGTATAGCATGTTAACGTTTAAGCACGTATATCTGTGCTATGCTGCTTCTTACTAATGTGATCAGGTCGTGGTAACATGGTTAAACATCACAAATCCACAATGATAATGCAGACTGACAGGCTGTGAGGCTGAGTCCCCCCCCCCCCCCGTTTAGCTACATTACGTGTGAACTACAGAAGCAGTCCTCCTTGAAGCTCATACTATAATGTTTGGAGCAGTGGAGAACCATGGAAAAAAATTAACATCTCTCCAGGCAATTGAGAACAGTGTATTTCCGCCATGGCTACAAAACTAAACAAAGCTCTTCATTAAAGATTATGTGATGTGCCTTTTGTGGGGGGCGTGCCAAGCTCTCAGGGGGTGTCCATCTTGCAGGTGGGCAGCACCAAGAAACATATTGACGTCATTAGGACTAGGAAGTTGTTTCTGGACCCCCAACGAGACGTTTCATGCAAAGGAGAAAATTGTGTTTTGCACTGACACCTGACCACCTATAGTGCACTGGGAGTGTGAACAGCCAGCAGCAGCGAAACCTGATAAAAGGAGCACAAAAAGCCATCCTTATTCAGCTGTCAAAATGCTTTTACTTTGTTCAGCAGAACAAATAAAATAAATATGCCATCGAACATGGCTTGCTTGAAAATTGTGAGTAGTTGTGAGTTGAATGGTGCGGCTGTGCCAGTGTGGAGAGTTTTGATGCTTCACCATTAAAACAGGAAGTTATTAGAAGTATAGTATACCTTGCCCAATCTGCCCCAAACTTCACATTATTGATAACAGTCCAAAACTGAAGACATCCACCATACTGTCCATGTAGGAAATCTTAGTTATGAGCATGGCGTCACACGGTGACCGGCCTCCTGCCAGCACCCCTGACATCTGCAAGAGTGCAAGGGCCCATTCAACGCTGCTTGTGTCATGACCAGGCAAGGACTCAGGACACAGATGCAGGGTTCAATTGACTGTTTTTAATTGTCTTTTCAGAGCGCCTCCAAGTGGAGAAATAAATAGGCTATAAACCTAGCCCTCACTATACATGAGGCTATGAAAAATATCAAAGTAATATTCACTCCACTAAACGAGGAAAATACAATGGACTATTAAATGTTATCTGTAAATAAAAAACTCTCCAGCAAACTGGAGGCTCTACTCTATAAAAGGTAAGTAAACAAAAGATCACTCCACACGGAGGAAACCAAAGGCTATGAAATCATTAACTATGAAACTAAACTAGGATATAAACTTACAACTCAAAACTCTCACTTGGAGGAAGAAGAACACAAAACATCAGGAACACTGACGAAGAGCTGGGGTGAACACACACAGACCAAACACACTGGCACAAGACAAAGGGAGACACAGACTATTTAAACACTGGGCAAGGGGAACAGGTGAAAACACTCAGAGGGCAATCAGACCGAGACACATGAGGAAGGGCAAGTGACCTGAAACGAGAGGAGTTACTTTTCAAACTAAAACAGGAAATGACAAGACAAAACACGGAGACAGGACAAAACCCCAACTAGACCTCAATGCGGTGTGACAGCTTGCAGCTTTAATTATTGTTATTCTGTTGGAATACTTGATTTTTGAGAACCTTAACATTCACAAAAATTGGTACAGACCTAAAGGCTGTGAAATATAGCAAAGTTCAATAGTGCTCAGGCATGACCAGTGGGCTCCATAGTGCCCCCCAAACTTAGTGCCACGTCGAGGTCCTCGGATGTTTATGAAATTTGGTGAGATGATTGGACATATCAATAATCTATATTTTTGGAACTTTTTCCACCAAGCAGGAATTTGGCCATTTTGGATTTGCTGTGGTGATTTTCATTTTACAAACAGTTTTGAGGACCTTTAGGATGTGCAAAAACTCACAAAACTTTGTACACAATTTTGCACTCATGAACAATTCTTTTGATAATGGAATTGGGCACGGTTGTAGCATGTCTGCTATATAGTGCCCCCTAATGAATTTCGGGATTTTTGAAGGGCTAGCGGTGCTCGTACCCTCACAAAATTTGGCAGATGCAATGAACATGGCCTAACTCATTTATGGGTGTGGCAACATCGCTCAAGGCTGCCCCATAGAAATTTCAACAAAGTAGCATCCACAGTACGTTTCAACTAGATGTATGAAAATTTGTGGGCTGGTGTCTCTTGTTGAGATGTACAAAAAAGCCTCTTGGAACCATAAGCTAAGCCCAACATTCACAGTATTAATATTTACCTAGATCTGCTTTATAATCAAAGAACACATGGACATCTACCTTTATACTATATAGGACCTTTAAAAAGAACTGTCTGTTTACTTGTGTTTTCCAGCTGTTCCTGTTCCAGCTACTCAGAGGCTTGTCCTACATCCACCAGAGGTACATCCTTCACCGTGACCTGAAACCACAAAATCTGCTCATCAGCGACACCGGAGAGCTCAAACTCGCTGACTTCGGTGAGTGTGCTGAATAATGATGCTCTAATGTTGTGCACCTGTTAGATGTTAGAGTGTGTGAAATCGGGACATGAAGCTGCATGCCCCCTCTGTCACTGTGCTTCATGTGCTTCATATGCCACACCAACAATAATGGCAGGATCAGACTACTCAGTGTCAACTTGACAGCGGCCTGGCTCAGCAGATGCAGGGTGGACAGAATGAAAATGAGTGTTCGGCGACCTTGTTATTACTGGTGCCAAGACTTTTTTTTTTTTTTTTTTGGTTGATGTTTTTTTCTAATTCTTGGTCCCAGAATTGGAGGTGGCTTTCGAAACTCTGATGGTCCATCTGTCCAGCACTTTAGCCCAGATCACGTTAACTCAGTTGACCCCCTGGTCTATTCTTTGCCTGACCTTTGATCTAGTGCCACAATCAGACCACAAACTCCTACACAAGACTGATTAAAATAAAAGTTACAGGTTGCCATGACAGATACTGAACACATTCATGTGTCAGTTTATTTTAGTCATAGACTAGTAACTTAGGATCCCCTCCTGAAGTGGCTCTCTATGGCTTGGATCTAAGCTTAGTAAACACTGCCTACATGACATGTCTGCCATCCATCCATCATCTAACAGCCCTCATTGGGTCACCCACCCATTTCGTAAACCCTTCAAACCCTCTGTCTTCTCTACCCATTCATCTCCTCCATACTCCCACCCCTCCATCCTTTGGCTCAGACAGATGGGGGGAGGAGGAGGGGGTGGCAGCTTCATCAATAATGCAAACCTTATGAGTGTAGAAACATTACTGCAAGAGAAATGAGAAGGAGAAAATAATGGACAAAATAGCAAATGAGCTAGAATGAAAATATCTTGGCCTATTAGTCTGTTGCTGGAGCTGGGCTCGTCAACAAACATGGACAAAACACAGACTCAGCCTTGGCCTGAGGGATGCCAGACGACGAAGGTGTGTGTGTGTGTGTGTGTGTGTGTGTGTGTGTGTGTGTGTGTGTGTGTGTGTGTGTGTGTGTGTGTGTGTGTGTGTGTGTGTGTGTGTGTGTGTGTGTGTGTGTGTTCCCTGCGGTCCCAGGCCTTGGCAGCAGGAATACTAATGGCTGACAGCTGAGGCCAGTGGCGCTAGTTGAGAGAGATGGAGTCAGAGTGTCAACAAAGGAGGGGTTGAGGGGTCTGATGAGGGGTGGCCAAAAATTGATTGGGGCTGAGGGGACAAAGAGGGGTAGATAAGGGATGGCCTTAATAACAGCAGTGGAACTTGGCCCTATCAGTCTTTGATTTTGTTTCTGTCTTTGCTCATCAGTGCTTTTGCCTTGGTAGTGGTGCTTTGATCCATCACTCTGTGATGTGTGTGACATTGATTATGGATGTTCATGGTCCCCAGAAGATCATTAACAAACTAGATCTATGGAGGAAAATAAGATACACGTTGAATGTCTGACCACACCTGTGGTCACAGCTGGGTGAAACTCAAGGACAAACTGATTAGATTTTGGTGGTCAAAGGTCATGGTGACCTCACAAAACATGGTTTTTGCCTTGTGAACTCAATATCTCCGTTACTACTTGAGGGAATTTCTTCAAATTTGGTAAAAAAAAACATTCACTTGGACTCAAGGACAAACTGAATGGATTTCGGTGGTCAGGTGTCAAAAGTCAAGGTCACTGTGACCTCACAAAACACCATTTAGCGATGGCTGAAGGCTCCACACAGCAATTATGACAAAATTTCACAAAAAAGGTTAATATTTCATATGACTGTGGATAAACAGGGATGTAAGCTGAAACTAGTCTGAGTGGCGGAGGCATACAACCACAAGGCATTAATTCTAGTTAATGACTTAACTAACCTCCTGACCTTCACTGTAGCACTAATCATGTGCACTTCACCACTGTTTTAGGTGTTTCAAATATCACAGAGTATTTCAGATATAGTGGGGTCAAAAAGTCAGAGACCACTTTCCATATACAGTATGTAACATTTTCTGCATATACTGTATTTGGAACCCCAGAGGTCTAATGTTTTTGGCAATACTTAATCTTTCCTGTAGCACCACCACCATCAGCCGAAACTGTCTTATTCTGCCCAAGAAACATCTAAATCTCATTCACAGATTATCAACAAAAGACAGGTTCAAATTCACTTATTCTTGATCCTGAGAGGAAAAACACTTTAATTTTAAGGACCTTATAGAAGTCTCCCCTCACATATAAATACTTAATAAAAGTGAGGCATCCCTTTATTACTCTGGTCCACGTCTCTGCCTCAGTGTTTATTTTTAAAATCAAACTCAAGACTGACCATTTTAGGCTGGCCTTTAATTAATTAATGTGTCTATTTTTTTACAATACATTTTAAAGTGTTTTACTGGTATGTCCTTTTATTCTATGTTTATTTTCTGGATGATTTTCCTCTCAATACCCTACTTTTATTTCTGGTTATTTATTCTATGTCTACCTTTTTTATTTATGGTTTTACTAACTTCAAAACATGAAGTTTAACATTTTATTATTTTATCTTTATTTTGTCTTTGCTTTCATTTAATGTTTTATTACCCTACTGTTAACCTTTTATTTCTTATTTTATTCACTTCATCTCTTCTGTTTAAGTATTTTATCATTTTATCTTTATCTCTGCTTTCCAGTCTTTGGTGTTACATCAGTACAAATGTATGAGATTCACAATAGCCTTTCCTCGGTTCATGTTGTTATTTTCGTATTTTTTTTGTTTTTATTTATTTATTATTGTTTAATCCTGTGTGGCTCCGTTTGTGTATATGTACTTGTGTATCTTCTTTATGTGAGCTCATATGAGCCTGTTATACCTGAGTCTTGATAAATTCTCATTAGATGAACATCATTACCTCTTCCCCTCATGCCCATGCTGTCATGCCTTTGTTGTGCGTTGAATTTCTGTCTTTTAAGAGCAGCATCTTTCCTCACATTTAATCATTATAGAATAACATTAATTTGTATTGTAGCGCCCTCTAGACGGCCTGTCTATGTTTATGAGGTACGCTTCCCAAGTTCTTACTGTTGTAGAAATCTCTTTCTTTAAGATTAACTAATACCAAATGAGAAGTATACTGTAATATAATATTGGTGAACTAATATCTATTTATACTGTGATACAAACCACTTTTATTTACTCATTGAATGTGTTAAAACTAATTTTTAATGGTTTTAATCAAAACTATAGATAAATGAAATAATTAAATTTTCCTTACCATCTGTAAGTACCCTTTTAACACTTTGTAAACAACAGTACTACTTCTAAAACACAAATAACCAGAAGAAAGGTAAATTTTAAAGATTTACTGATGTAAATATAAACACAAATGTTCTCTCAACAATGAAAATACACACAAAATAAACACTCAAATTCAAAACCTTTCTGTACCTTTAACTGATCAATTTCTAAATATTCAAATAACCCCTTATTTTGAGTGCACTCATTATAAAAAAAAATTAATAACACACCTAAAGCCGGCAGTTATAACTAACTGAAAAAGGATGTTAACGATGCAGGCCCGAAGCGATGCTCGTGTGCGTTGTAGCCAGAAACAAAATGGCTGCTTCACGCTAAAGCGCTGAAATAAAACAGTTAAGAGACTCACTGCAGTGATGGCGTCCTCGTCCCGTATGCAGTACCAGCGGGTTGCTGATACATGGGCGGATGGTGGCGATTCTTCCTGTCTGGACCAGCGTGTTGCTGCCAAGACGGCTGAAGATGACTCCCACGCTCCCGGTAGAACCTCACCGCTGATCGTCTCAACAGGTCCGGCACACAGCAGGCTAACTTCTTCCCCTAGTCGAGTAGCTGGGTTAGCTGCACGTGGATGAAGAAGTAGCTAAGCTAATGCGAGCTGCATTAGCTGTTAGCTGCGCTCCTCATTGAATACTCTCTGCCAAAGTATTCGTCCTTTCACTGGAACACGGTGTTGCGCTGAATATCAGTCACTACGAGATTCACTGTCCGCTTATCTCCTGATATTTTTTACAAACAATGTCCGTGTTCTGCATATTTGCTTACTCTACCACATTAAACGCCAGCAGTTCTCTCTTTTCCTCGTCGAGTATCCCGCTCTCTCTCTCGCAACTATCAAGTTTCTCTTTTCACACACAAAAATACATACACTTCCTGTTTAGCCAGATCTTAACCAATTAATTACCAGAATTACAATTTTCACAATCGGTACTTCTTTTTTAACCCTGTGGCTTTTCAAAATAACACAAAATATCTTAAAGTGCACATTTGTATCTTTTAAACTTTTTAAACTTATTTATTAAACTATTTTAAACACTTTTTGTCAAACTTCATGAAATATTATTCTTAATACTTTTAATCACAATTTATCAAACATGAACATATTTAAACTATTTATTGTCCTTTTTTTAACAGGGTTACAGTATGATGGCCAAAAATATAGAATTTTCTGGAAAATCTTTCAGGTATCAAAACATCATGAGGTCAGGATCTGACAATAATAACTTTTCCATACTTATGTAACCTAACGCCACTTAGTCTTAACTCTTAAAAAGAAGTTTTTGTAGATTACATGTACAGATGAGTAGCTGGGCAGAGTGAGGGCTGACTTAGCAGGGAGGGCAGTTTTTTCATTGGCCACAGTGGCCAGAGCTCCGTATCCCTGCTGCTGCTTGTGGAATTGATCCAGATGCTTCCTTCTGCTCCTCTGTGGGTTTACTCACTTCTTAATGAGCTGCACAAATAACCAGCTCATAAATTAGGCTGTGTGGAGCCCACGTTTCATATCAAGGACACAACTAATTGAGGCCAACTTAAGCAGTGTGTGGGGGGTGATTTATATGGTTTGTGTAGTGGAGCTGTGTGAACCATAATCACCGCACACAAACACCCACCACAGAGAGGACCAGGCATTTCCAACACCAACTAATTCAAGAACCAAAGATTAAAAATGCAGTTGTATCGATAGATAAAACAGTAAATCTAAAATATTTTAATTAGAATTAGCATAACATGCTTTGTGTGTTTTAACTTATTTGCTACTATTACCTACAACTGACATTACAACTAACCATTCTGCAAACCATGCTGCTGTGTTGTAGACATGTTGATGTACTCTAGTTTCAGGTATCTGCTACTTTACATTCATGTCTGTGCATCATGAAATATATGTAAGCAGATTCTTAAAACTTATAACCTGCTCAAACAGGTTCTGCTTAAACTGCCTTACCTGTCATCGGGTGAATCAAAACTTATGACTGCCTGAAAAATCTGATACAGAAACATGTTGAGAGAAGTGATGAATGCAAAATGTGTATTTAAAGCGGTACAAATGTACAGCATTTTATTTTGTGAGTGACTGAGCAATTTCATGGGAAAGTCCCTAATTTACACACAGGGTTTTAGAACATTATTTTTATATATGCATTAACTGGAATGCACTTATGTAGCCCTTTTTTTTACTCTTATTGACTTCTCTGTCGATTGACCCCTGAAGGCACTTTCAGTATCTTGCCACAGACCTTCTGACTAGTGGACAACCCACTCTACCTCCTGACACAGCCCCCATTAGTCCATGACAAAGTTTTATCACCATATTAAAAAAAATGGTGCTATATGTAGGGTTTCACCACTATTGGCACCATGGAGCAGTGCTGTAAGTGGGTGCCTGTTTTGGTTGTGTCTTCTTATATCTTGCATCACTGTGGCTATCAATAAAAGCAAAAAAAAAAAAAGTACCAGATGAGCAATGCTCATAGCCCACATACTTCAGAGCCTCATAAGAGGGTGAGAGTGTTTACAGTTTGGATGAACCTGCCTAAAGGCTGCTTGTGCCTGCACACCTGGAGCACAGGCAGCAGTCAGTGCCCAAAAAACCTTATCTGAGGTTCACTCACCAACAAAATGACTGCTGTGATGCTGTGAGAAAGCTCTAGGGTAGTTTGGATGTGCTTCTTTGGGACTTCATCTTGTAGAGAACCTGTTCCATACAGTTTGTTTGGTGACTAAATGCTTCTTGCTCTCTAAAGAGCTGGAGACTCAACCCTAACCCTGCAACAGCAGTGATGCCTCAGGGCCGATCACAGAAGGTATCTTGTCTCTACCCTGACATGTGACCCATAAGAGTTTACCAGTGATTAGATTAGATTAAATTAACTTTATTAATCCCACAACTGGGAAATTCATTTACCACAGCAGAAAAATAAACAACTATAGAATAAACATCTATGGAAATATACAACAAAAATATACCAAATATACACTAATAAATACAATATACACAATACACATGATATGTACATAAAAAAGTGCAAGTTTGCACATGGTCAGGAAGAGCAGGAGTTGTGGAGTCTGACAGCTGCTGGAATGAAGGACCTGCGGAACCTCTCCTTCTTACAGCGAGGATGTAAAAGTCTGCTGCTGAAGAAGCTACTCAGAGACCCTACAGTGTCATGCAGAGTGTGAAAGGTATTGTTCATGATGGATGTCAGCTTAGCTAACATCCTCCTGTCACCTACTTCCTCAATGGAGTCTAGGGGGCAGCCCAGGACAGAGCTCGCTTTCCGGATCAGTTTGTTGAGCCTCTGCCTATCCCTGTCAGTGCTGCCCCCTCTCCAGCAGACCACAGCCAAGTAGATGGCTGAGGCCACCACAGAGTCGTAGAAGGTCCTGAGGAGAGCCCCACACAGGAGGACCTCAGTCTCCTCAGCAGGTGAAGGCGACTCTGACCCTTCTTATAGAGAGCGTGGGTGTTGGTGGACCAGTCCAGTTTGTTATTTAGGTGAACCCCCAGGAACTTGTAGTTCTCCACCACCTCGATGTCCAGTCCCTGGATGTTCACTGGTGTGAAGTGGGATGTCTTCCGCCTGGGGTTCACAATCATCTCCTTTGTTTTGCAAGTGGTAGGCATTTGTCAACTTTTGTCGTCATGGTTACAATAATCAACACGCAGTTGAGCTTGTTGTGTGGTCCCTGTTTGGTTAGGTCCAAAAACTACTTGGTTAAGTTTAGGAAAAGGTAATGGATTGGGTTAAATTGAGAACTTCCTTAAGGTTAGAGAACTTAATTGTTGTCATGGTAACAATAGAAAACAAACATGGTTAAGGTTGTGATAAAATAAAATGATAAAACTGACAATAAAATGTAACTAGAAAATTCCAGGGAAATTTTGAGTGCCACGGGGGCTACTGCCGGGATGAGTACATGATTTATTTCCAGTGTTCAAAAGTCACCCTGATCATATTCTGGTTTTGAGAAATGTCTTGATATAAAAGACTCTGATATAAAACAATGTCACATCCCTCCATCATGTATTATGTGGGAAATATCTCATATTCTGTGTTGTTTTTTTTAATAAAACAAGAGGCAACATGTCTTCAAACTGGCATTTAAAGGGTTAAAATCCTGAAAACTAATAAACATTTGGTAGGTTTGAGCAGTACTGAAGTGGTTTAAGAGATTTATGCAAAAAAAAAGCAGAAATAAATATTGATATATGATGATTTTATAGCATTTTCTTTGTGTGTCCTTTTTTGGACGCGAGGAACCCCAGAGGGTACAAAATGTGTTACCAGTGTATAATAGACCTGTAACAGTAACTGACATTAGATTTTAAAAATATGTCAAACAATTTCTTGCAGAAATCCATACCTTCAGCTGTAACACAGCCAAAATGATCAGCAAATCAAAAAAGAAAAGTGAAGAAAATGTCCAAAAAAGGACAGAGGGACCCCTGAGGGTTAATAAATCCCCTGAACCGCTATTTAAATTACCACTATTATGTTTTTTTCTCTGCTAAATTTAACATTACTGGGGAGGAGAGCAACGCGACTAGAAGTGACAGCGAGAGAGGGCTAGTAGCTTCTCCTCTCCTCTGTCTCAGCGGAGACCGTCACAACTTCATTCACTCTTTTAACAAAACAAAACAAAAAGCAACGAAGGAAGCAGTAAATGGACTTACATATTTAAGACCTAACTAAATGTAATTTAAGACCTAACATGTGGCTAATGTAAAGCTAGCAGAGCTTGGAGAGTTGGTTATCTGGTTGCTAGGCGCACGCAGGCACGCACACAGGTCAGGAGCTGCCGTTGCCACGGCAATGTGAAAATCTGCCCAGAATTTGGCTTCTACATGGCTTCAAACAACTGCAAATTATGAGAAAACCGTTACTTCTTTTCAAAAACCAAAAACACCGTGCCAGACACTGAAGCCAGAAGTTTCTAGTCTCTATTTTATTCAGATATTCCTTAAAATGAGTGAGTAAGCTCATTGCGAAGACAGAGAGAGATTCTTTTGAAAAAAAAAGACGATTACATTAGGTGTCAATGAGAGTGAGACAGGTATTGCTGCCGGACTCGGCACCCCCGTTTAAATTTTGTGCAGACCCTGCCTGTCAAAGTTACATTTTATGAATCCCAACAACTATGTCTACATTTTCAGAAAGAATTATTTGTCTCCTTTTTACGGTTTGGCCGCGAGATCGAGTTAAAAATAAAAATAAAGGTTATTTTTTACTGCTTCACGCACTCTAGCCAACTGACGCTTTCACTCTAACTTTGAAAAAAAAGTGATTTGCACTCCTCCTTTGAGTGCTCACAGTTTGAAAAGTTTACATGTTATGTAAAAACAGTTGATGTCTTTTTGAGAGAGTAGAAGTTTTCCTCCGTTTTATAGTTTGAATCACATTTCTACGTGCAGGTATGAGAGAGCTGGGTGACTCAGAAAAAAGGTGCAATTTTGTAGAAAAAAGGTGGGTTTCTAACGAAAATTCCAATGCATTTCTAATGCATTATTTATTCCCAGTTTTTTGGGAATAACTTTGGGAAAAATTGGAATTTTTAACACCAAAAGTCATAGCACCCCTTTCGGGATCAAGACGCAAGTTTTGACGTATATATTACCGGGGTTTTCTCAAAGCTGCGGGACGAGTTACGCGCCGAAATTTGGCGGAAGAATAATAAACCCCGAGGCACTCCTCTCAGCTATTCTAGCTGTAGAGGACCTCGGAGCTGAGCACCCGTGGCACTAATAAGCCCGAAGGAATATTAATAGATGCCTCGGAGCTGAGCACCTGTGGCACTAATTATGGGTCGTAATAAGCTGCTGCACAGACGACCTATGAACTTGTTTTTTTTTACAGGAGGACACTGTAAAAGGGCAGGTGTGTGTGGATCCAAATGCAGAGAGAGTCAGGCAGAAGTACAATGTCCGAAATCCAAATCTTTAATCCAAGAAACGTAGCAGAGGTCAAAATACCAAAAAGACAGTCAAACCAGGCAAAAGGGCAGATAAGGAACAGGCAGAATCGAGGGTCACAAAAATACCAAAAACAGATCATACACGGGGAATCAAACAGGACTTAAACGCGAGAGAGCTTGAACACTAGGGTAACAAAGACAATCTGGCAAAGACATGAGAAATGAGGCGGGGTTTAAATACACAGGAAACAAGACACAGGTGAAAGACATTAGGGCGGAGACAGCAATCAAAACAGGAGGGAAAAACCAGGAAGTAAAACAAACAGCAACACAACAGAACCAAGACTTCAAAATAAAACAGGAAATGCCAATAAAATGAATACAGATCCTGACAGTACCCCCCCCCCTAAGGGACGTCTCCCGACGTCCCAGGAATGCCCGGGTTCAGTCTATGAAAGTCCCGTATCAGTGTCTTATCAAGAATGTCCCGAGCAGGAACCCAGGACCTTTCCTCTGGACCGTACCCCTCCCAATCAACGAGGTACTGACGGCCCCGGCCCCTACGACGAACAGCCAACAGTCTTTTGACCGAATAGACAGGACCACCATCAATGAACCTGGGCGGAGGGGGTGGGTCGGAGGGAGGGACCAAACGACTGGTCTTGACGGGCTTGATTCGGGAAACATGGAAAGTGGGATGGACCCTCATGGTCCGAGGAAGACGAAGGCGAACAGCAGCAGGGTTGATGATCGCCGAGATTGGGAAAGGGCCCACAAACCTGGGACCCAGCTTACGACACTCCCCCCGAACTGGCAGGTCTCGAGTGGAGAGCCATACTTTCTGGCCAACATGGTAGCGAGGAGCCGGTGTGCGATGACGATTAGCGGACCTCTCGTATCCAATATTGGTGCGTAGGAGGGCTGCCCGAGCCTTCCTCCAGGTGAGATGACATCGGCGCACCAGGGCGTGGGCTGAAGGAACAGAGACCTCCCCCTCAAGGTCCTGGAAAAGCGGAGGCTGGTACCCGTAGACACACTGGAATGGAGATAGACCAGTAGAAGCCACGGGGAGGGAGTTGTGGGCATACTCCACCCAGAGGAGCTGCTGCGACCAACTGGATGGACTTTGGGAGGTGATGCACCGGAGGGCCGTCTCCATCTCCTGATTGTACCTCTCCGTCTGGCCGTTGGTTTGGGGATGGGAGCCGGAGGAGAGGCTGACAGATGCCCCAAGCAGCCTGCAGAACTCCTTCCAGAAACGTGAGGCGAACTGGGGACCCCGGTCAGACACAACATCCTGAGGAAGACCATGGAGCCGAAACACATGAAACAGGACCGCCTCCGCTGTCTCCTTGGCGGAGGGCAGCTTAGGCAGGGCAATAAAGTGAGCCATCTTGGAAAACCGGTCAACGACAGTGAGGATGACTGTCTTACCCTCTGAGGGAGGCAACCCAGTGACAAAGTCCATGGACACATGCGACCAGGGGCGGTGTGGAACCGGCAAAGGCCTGAGTAGACCAGTAGGAGGGCGTCGGGAGACCTTGCTGCGGGCACAAACAGAACAGGCAGAGACAAAATCACAGGTATCCTCCCTGAGAGAGGGCCACCAGAAGCGTTGAGTTATAAGACTCAATGTTCTACTCACCCCAGGATGACAGCTAAGAGGAGAGGAGTGCCCCCATTGCAGGACTCGGGAACGGAGCGGGCCTGGAACAAAGAGCCGACCAGGAGGACAGCCATCAGGAACCTGGGCCTCCGAAAGGGCGTGCTGGACCTCCTGCTCAATGTCCCAGGTCACCGTTGCGACCACACAGTCAGGGGGCAGGATGGGAGCTGCATCCCGAGGGCGGTCTTCTGCCTCAAACTGCCTAGAAAGGGCATCTGGTTTGACATTACGAGTCCCGGGGCGATAAGACAGGGTGAAGTTAAATCTGGTAAAAAACAACACCCACCTGGCCTGCCTGGAGTTGAGCCTCTTAGCTCCACGGATGTACTCCAGATTTTTGTGGTCAGTCCAGACTAGAAATGGTTGCTCTGCCCCCTCCAACCAATGCCTCCACTCCTCCAATGCCAACTTCACAGCTAGCAGCTCCCGATTCCCCACGTCGTAGTTGTGCTCGGCGGCGGAGAGTTTCCTGGAGAAAAAGGCACAGGGGTGAACCTTATTGTCCTTGGCAGAGCGTTGGGAGAGAATGGCCCCGACACCCACATCAGAGGCGTCCACCTCAACGATGAACTGGAGTTTGGTGTCGGGCATCTGCAAAATAGGTGACGAGAACCGGGACAGGAGGGCACGGAAGGCTGCCTCAGCCTCAGGAGACCAGGAGAACTTAGAGTGTAGAGGAGCTGCGACCTGACTGAAGTTCCGGATTAAACGGCGATAAAAGTTGGCAAAACCCAGAAAGCGTTGGAGCTGTTTCCGGTCGGTGGGGACTGGCCAGTTTAAAACAGCCTTGACCTTTTCTGGGTCCATCTGGATCAGTCCTGGTGAAATCATAAGCCCGAGGAATGACACTGTGGTCTGGTGAAAATCACACTTCTCCGCCTTCACAAACAACTGATGCTGGAGCAGCCGCTTCAACACCCGACGGACATGACCCACATGTTCCTCTTTGGACTGGGAAAAGATCAGAATGTCATCAAGATAAACAAACACGCAGACATTCAGCATATCTCTGAGGACATCATTTACCATTGACTGAAAAACAGCTGGGGCGTTTGTAAGTCCAAATGGCATCACCAAATACTCATAATGACCACTGGGTGTGTTGAATGCGGTTTTCCACTCGTCCCCTTCACGAATACGGACGAGGTGGTAAGCGTTGCGGAGATCCAGCTTAGTGAAAATGTGGGCCCCTTGAAGAAGCTCAAAGGCAGATGACAGGAGAGGAAGTGGGTAACGGTTCTTCACTGTGATGTCGTTCAGGCCACGATAATCAATACAAGGACGAAGGGTCTTATCCTTCTTTTCCACAAAGAAAAACCCAGCTCCTGCAGGGGAAGAGGAAGGACGGATGATCCCCGCAGACAGCGCCCCCTGTATGTAGTCATCCATGGCCTTTCTCTCAGGACTGGAGAGGGAGTACAGACGACCCTTGGGTGGAGCTGCACCGTGGAGGAGCTCTATGGCGCAGTCGTATGCGCGATGTGGTGGCAAGGACGTGGCACAAACCTTATTAAAGACCTCCTTCAGGTCTAGGTAGACTTCAGGCACCCTGGACAGGTCAGGAAACTCAGAAGAGGAATCAGCAGGCGAGGAAACCGACAGAGGAGACAAACAGGAAGACTGACAAGTAGGACTCCACCGTAACACTCTCCCAGTAGCCCAGTTCATGAGAGGGTTGTGTTTACACAGCCAGGGATAACCCAGGATAAGGGGTATTGAGGAGAGTCAATAATAAAAAATGAAATAGTCTCATTGTGGTTACCTGACATCAACAGAGACAGAGGAGGAGTCTGGTCTGTGACCCAGTTGAGCAGGTGACCATCGAGAGCGCTGGCCCGGCGTGGCTTGGACAGAGGGTGGAGTTGTAGATTCAGCTGGTGGGCCAGGTTCAGATCCATGAAGCTCTCGTCTGCCCCGGAGTCAATGAGGGCTGTAAGGGCCAGGGAATTCTTGGGAGAAGTGATGAGCTGAACAGGGGTCAAGGAGCGTGCTGGTGTAGAGGCAGTCACGGTGTGGCTCACCAGTAGGCCTCCGGTTACTGGCGAGCCAGGCCTTTTACCGGGCACTGAGCCAGGAAGTGCCCCATTTCCCCACAGTAGAGGCACAGTCCCTCACGATGGCGGCGCTGGCGTTCCTGTTGGTTCAGACGGGTACGACCAAGCTGCATAGGTTCCTCCTTGGGGCTAAAAGGCACAGATCCAGGGCAGGCCGGAAAATCGGTTGATGAAGTTCTGACCACAGGGGGTGTCCTGGAGCTGTTCTGCCACCCATGCTGGTGACCGTCAGGGCCAGTAGCTCCTCTGAGCCGCTCTCGTTCCTGCATCCGGTTGTCAATCTTAATAGCAAGTTCCACAAGACCCTCAAAACTTGTAGGAAGATCAACCATGGTAAGTCTGTCCTTCATCTCTTCAGAGAGACTCAGGAAAAAAGTGTCTGCAAGTGCCTCGTCGTTCCACTCACTCTCAGCACCCAGAGTGCAAAATCTGATGGCATGATCAAATACACGGCTTCTGCCTTGCTTGAGATTACCAAGTGCACGGGCTGCCTCACGGCCCGAGACAGGTTGACCAAAGACACGACCCAAAGCAGCAGAAAAAGTAGCTACAGAGTCACAGGTAGATGAATGTCTCTGCCACTCAGCCGTGGCCCACTCATGTGCTCGCCCCGTGAGGTTAGTGATCATAAATGCTACTTTAGAATGCTCAGTGGCAAAGGTAAGAGGCTGCAGTTCAAAAGTTAGCGAGCAAAGAGTCAAAAATGAGCGGCACGTTTCAGGAGTGCCATCATACCTTTCGATGGGGGGTGCTCTGGGTTCTGAAAAATGAACCGGAGGATCCCTGGGTATTGGAGTTGGAGCAGGAACAGCTGGGCCTGTTGTAGCAGAAGACATGGAATCCAGACGAGTAACCACTTGGCGAGTCTGGGCAGCCAGGGCTTGTAGCTGCTCAGACAATGACTGAACTCCCGGTCCCAGGCTGGAAACTGCCCACTCCAAATCGGTGAGACGCTTCCCTTGAGCTCCCAGAGCATGACCAAACATCTCTCCCTCTGCTGGGTCCGACATGGCCAGATTGTACTGTAAAGGGCAGGTGGCCAAATGCAGAGAGAGTCAGGCAGAAGTACAATGTCCGAAATCCAAATCTTTAATCCAAGAAACGTAGCAGAGGTCAAAATACCAAAAAGACAGTCAAACCAGGCAAAAGGGCAGATAAGGAACAGGCAGAATCGAGGGTCACAAAAATACCAAAAACAGATCATACACGGGGAATCAAAACAGGACTTAAACGCGAGAGAGCTTGAACACTAGGGTAACAAAGACAATCGGGCAAAGACATGAGAAATGAGGCGGGGTTTAAATACACAGGAAACAAGACACAGGTGAAAGACATTAGGGCGGAGACAGCAATCAAAACAGGAGGGAAAAACCAGGAAGTAAAACAAACAGCAACACAACAGAACCAAGACTTCAAAATAAAACAGGAAATGCCAATAAAATGAATACAGATCCTGACAGACACTCTTGTTGCTCGGTCTACCATGTTGGTCCTGATTGGAGTATCTCAGTAATCACATTCTTGGTTCCCAGATGAGGTACCCTTGTGATTTAAATGATACTATGGCATTTCCTATTAGGGCCACCATGTGGTTGAAATTTGTAGTTTTCAGTGAAACATCTCAACAACCATTTCACTGCCATTAAATTTGGTACACTCATTTATGTTCCCCTCAAGGTGAATTGTGATTACCTTACTGATCCTCTGACTTTTTCTCTAACATAATTTTATTCTGTTACTAGGGCACAGACAACCACAGATAGATCTACAATGCTGTCTCCTAGACATTATGTTTATACACAACTAATTTGCAACAGCATATATGTTTTTGAAGGAAATGTAATTGTGATCAGATTACATTTATATTATCATAATGAGGATTTGTTGTTAATTTACATATTTGGCAAGTTGCATACACGTTGATACTGAATGTATTTGTAAAATTTTCAAGACAACTTGAACCTAACTACAAACCAGACAGTGGATGCAAACCTTGATACTGGCAAATGTCTTGTCTCTTCAGCAGTTGCCATAGCTCTTCTTCATCTCATCTTTGCCGGAGCTGCCAAAGCTGTTCTTCATCTCGTTGTTGCCTGAGTTTGCCATAGCTCTTTGACATTATAATTGCAGTTGTGGAGAAATCCACAGAGAGCACACTCAGGGGCCACTCCTAAAATCAAAACAGGAACATGGACATGTGCATTTGTTAAAACATATACAGTGGCTTCATATAATAATTTGACAAAACCTATGTTGTAGGACGACCAAGGATTATTGATTAATCATTGATTAATCCGTCAATTATTTTCTCAGTTAATTATTTCTTAAATGTCAGGAAAGAGTGAAAAAATAATGTTTTCATTTCTAACCTTTATTCAACCAAATACCCAAAACCCAAATATATTCAGTTTACTATCATATACTGTTTAACAAAAAACATTAGAGACTCTGGAACCAGATAATTGGTTTGGCATTTTTACTGGAAAAAAGGAAACAAAATCTAAAAAAGTCTAAATGATTAAGACTTTGAATTCATTATCAAAATCAGTGTTGATTGTTTCTGTGAAAATGAAAACCTGTGTTTCCTATTTCTATGGAAACAATGAAAAAAAAGATCCCATTTATGAACCTATCTCGAAAACTGTCTAAGTGTTGGATTTCACTGAGCTGAATGATAATCTGGTATTTTCCCTGTCTGCGAGCGCAGCTATAACCAGCTAATGTGCACTGATGTGTGTGTTTATTTTCTGGGGCGTTTGTGCTGTTAAGTAACAGCTGCTGAGATAAAAACTTGTAAAGAGTGACGCAATGTGACAATGGAGCTGTAATGTCCCGGGCATCCAGAGCAGACTCTTCACCTCTCCCCAGTGTGTTGTTCAAGCCTACGCCTCACTACAGCACTGGGACGAGGGGGCTGGTGCTTGGGTGTGTGAGAGTGTGTGTACTCGGGGTGTGGACTTTTGGAGGTTGCAGATGGTCTTTTGAAGTGTGTTTGATGAATTGAGGTGACTGATGTGTTTATCTGTGTTTTTTGTGTCTAAACCTGAGACTGAAATAAACTGCAGGATTTAATGCAGAAAACATATTGTGTCAGTGTCAGTGTCTGTGTGTTTGCTTGTGTGTGTGTTGGTAATGATCTGACTGGTTTCATGAAGGCTACTATAATGCAGAGCTCATTAGAGTCCACTTTGTGTTGGGAAATGAGCTGGGACAACAGCAGGTAGCATGCACGCACGCATGCACAAAAAACCTTTCTTCCCTTTAAAAAAAATAAACCAAATAAGCCACACTTAAAACTAGTAGGGATTTTTGACAGAGGGTGCTGTGAGTTATTGTATGAATATTTAATGTCCCATTTTGTGAAAATGAGTTTCGATTTTTTTTGGAGTTGGGTTGCATCCCTCTGAGTTTAACTGGATAACCAATAGTCATCGAATAACAGTCTGTTGGAGGATAGTACAGTATAAACAAACCTGTGTTGAGTTGGCAACTGAAAGTTAAGGACAGAAAGGATTGTTAGCAGTTGTGTTGAAGAGCAAGGACTGCGCAATTTGGGTGATCTTGACAGTTTTAGGTACCAGAAGTGTCTTAGCAACAACTAACATTACACCAGGTTTCAACATTTTCTACATTTCTTCAGTTTACCATGATTTACCATTGCTTTTGTAACATTGCATCACTTACTATTCCAGATTTGTTTGTGTTAGCAATATGATGTTGAACATTGCTCCTTTTTCTGACCCATTATGCAGGACTGGTGTTTGGGAGGGGACCGCCCAGCATGTCCTGTTTTTTGTAGTCTTGGTGATGTCATGGTGACATCATTGGGAGAAACCAGTTGGAGGGTTTTCTTGTATATCAAATAGTTTCTTTTGTTGGTCTTTGCATCCCAGAGACTTGAGTTTGGGATATTTGCCTTGGGAAAACCATTTAGTAATGTAAATGTTCTTAGAAAGGAGTCCAAGAATGTTGGCTGATTCCGTGGTGTTAATATTGCTATACAACCTGCTATGTTGTGGCTGAAGCAGGTCAGATGTGAATTGATCTGTCTATGTAAGCAGTTAAACTTTTGCTCAGGTGAGGAGAGATGAGGCTGTGCTGCCAAAACACATGCCTGTTTTGTTTAATTTGTCATGAGTTCATTTTTTAATCTATTATTTTATGTTATTTCTTGTCTTTTTGCTTTTATCTGGGTTCATTAAGCTTGAGTTGCATGTGAAATGGTAAGCACTGTAAATAAAAAATTAGACCTCTGAAAAGTGCTGAGTCTGAGTCTGTGAAGCTAGACTATTCTACACAGCTGCACATGTATAACATGTTCCACATTTAATGTCTTACCTGCAGCCATGTTTACCATGGCCTTCCATCCCCCTGAGTTGATCTGTGCCCAGAGCGTTCGCTGATTAATAGTGGGAGGTTAATTCTGCCTAGCAGCAAAATCTGACTGTGTGTCTGGGACAGAAAGATGCCTTAGTATTGAGAAAAAAGTGTTTAATAGACACACAAACGGTATACATACAAGTGCAAGTGTTAAAATAATAAACCTTTACAGATATTGTTAAAAGGTTTGGGAAATTATTCTTTCTTTGCAGGAGTTAGAGGAGAAGATAAAATGAACCCAAAATGTTGAACTATTCATTATATGAGGGAGTGAGTCTTGTTAATGAAGATGAGAGAAGAACTGACTGAACTGAAAGTGTAGTTCTCTCCACCTGAAACAGGTTTGACTGGTGCTGTGGCCTACAGATGAAATCACACTGATTTGTCTTTTGCCACTTTAGTTTCATGATGCCTGTGAGTCGAATTTAGTTTAGAGTATGATTTTGTTTTCCTCCGTGAAACGATTTCAGATAGTATTTGTAAATGACATAAATGCATATTGCGGTTCATGTGTAAAGTTTGCATTTGTAATGTGGACATCTAAGAGTCAAGGTATTTGTAAGAGATGAGAAGAAGAAACTGAATGAAAAGGGTGAAGGCATGAGCAAAGGCGTCTGTGGTAGAAGGACCAGTTCACAAATGAGTTTTCTGTTAGGCCTTTTAAGCATAAGAAGAGAAGCAGGTGGAGGCTGCAAACTGCCTTTAGTGTCAAATGAACTTCAAAATAACAGCAGGCTGTTTCGGCGACTGAGCCTTTTGTAGTCCCTCTCCGTCACTCCTGGTTCCAGCCCACCTCCTCACTGTGAAGAGTATTTTGTGACCCCCTGTCCTGGTGTGTGAGATAATGATGTATAATTCACGGGCGACCTTCATGCCAGCAGCTACCCGGACAGGGTGCCAGGTCAAATTGTGAACCCCAGGAGATGCAAGGTGGCTGGTGGTCTGTGTGTGTGCATGTTTGTGTGCATGAATCCATAGGTCAGGTCTTTGAAGTGCTTCACTCCTCTGCGTTCAGGGTTTTTGAGGGAGAAGTTCAGTGTGACATTGTACAAGGTAATCCAAACATCAGAGCACATGAAAACAGCAGCTGAACCAGGATCAGAATTCAAACCAATTCTGTCTCTCTATCTTCCTGTAACTGTTTCTTCACAAACACAGTGGTAGTAGGATTACAGTTACTATGTAAGTATGTATGTAAGTTTTTCACCAGATAAATGACTAGACCTGTGTTATATATGTTGTTGAATTGTGTTTTTACATTATCCCAAATGTTTCCATCGATGCTCAAACCAGAGAAATCTGTGATTTTAATCAAGGTAATGTTCCATTTAATTTAGTCACCTGTCGATGATGTCATATGCCCTATGTGCATTTGTCAGTGTTGTATTTGTCTGACAGAAGCTCAACATTTACTTACTAATCAAGTGCAGAGTAGACAATCTGCTTCCTGTTTACACCAGCTCGCACATGCCCAGTGTACGTGAATGGTCATGTGCTATGTGTTTTCATGTGTTGTATGTATGGGGATTATTTCTGATTTGAAGCTGAAACAGTCATCTGAACAGAGATCCTTTGAGTTCTAAAATGAAAACGTATCAGTGTGAATGCAGCCGGAGTCATGTGCAGACAATCACTTTTGTGTTACTGTGTGATGTGTGACTGACATGTTTTGTTCCCTCTGTACTCCACCTCTTTGTGTCACACACAAGCCAACCTTCCTCTTACTTTCTTCTATGATGATAACATGTTGTCTCCAGTCACACACACACACACACACACACACACACACACACACACACACTGCAGTGGAAATGATAGCCTCTCACTTCAGATCAATGTGTAGAAATTACAGTGCTTAGCCCTGATGAACGCCGGCTGAAACTCCTTCCTCCTGATCCATGTTCAGACACAAGGAGAAGTTAAATACCTCCTTCCTCATGTCATTTGTTCTCCCCCTCTGCCCCTCTTCCTCCCACACACAGGGGGGCAGCAGCAGGGCAGGAAGTCTCTTTTTTACTTAGCTAAATACTTTAATTAAGTCTTCCGACCACTTGAAAAGAGACAAAGAGATAATGCCATCAGCTTCATTAAAGCTCGCTGCATCTGCTCTCTGCTCTGACATTAGCTGCCACCTGAGGACTGACACAAGATACTTAACTAACCTGGGCTTGTGTCACTGTACAGATAAATGCTAGAGTGTGGTTAGAAAACCCCAGAGAGGCTCATGCATATAAATACCCTGAAGATGAAAAAAAATCTGAACTTTGTCTTTCACAAAGACAGATGCAGCCAGCTGCAGGATTACCAAGTATTAACCAGAGTCAAGTATGAAAATGGCGAATGATGTCAGAATGATGGAAACAGGAGTTCATCTGACTGATATTCATGTCACACAGTTTCTCGATGTTCCATCGTGATTTTCATTTGAAAAGACAGTCTGAGATTTCTCACTGCTCAATGTCAGCCCAAAGACAAGTCAGAGGCCAGTTAATTGTAGTTTACGATGCCTTCAGTGAACATAAAGAGGTAGTTCGTAAGGTTTAATGTGGCTACTTTTAGGCCATCAAGCAAACATCAAGCATTCAGTGGCAGTTCTGGATGTGGATGTTATCCTGACAAGCCTTTGCTCTCGTGCTTCTCTCAGGTGAAATAAGTGACCAAATTTCAGTGACATTTGCTGTGGATATTTACCAACCCTGATGTGTCTGTTGACCCCCCTGACCTTTCCTTTAGTGCCACAACAGGGACAAAATGTCCACTTTGCACACAAGCTCTTTAATTAGTTTAATTAATTGAGAATATTGGGGATTGTTAGGCTACATCCACAGTACTATGTTTTTATTTCAAAATTAAAACAATCCATCCAGACAAGTGTTTTTGCTCATCTCTGTCCATACTAACACACCCGAAAGTGCATATCACATGACCATTCATGTACACTGAGCATGCAAACAGTAAGCAGATTGACTACTCTACAGTTGTAGAAAATACAATGAATGAAGAACAGGTAAAGCCATTGTAACATTAAAATGCAGAAACAGCTGCTAGCAAAGACAACAAGGTCAGTTACACTTGTAATTCATTAGCCATGTCGCTGTCACCACTTGTAGTCAAGGCAGATAAGACCGAATCAGGGAGTGACCGTAGGTATATACGTCATCATTTCCAAAGGTCTCAGTTTCTGTTGTCCAGAAAACAACACAACTCCAGAGTTTTCAAAATAAAACAGGTCCAGCGAAGTTTCTGAAAGTCTCTGTTTTAAAGGCCAAAGACTCTGGTGTAGTAGACGCCAGGAGGAAATGTAGCAAAAGTGATACATTTTAAAACTTAATCTAATCTTAACTAATCTTAATTCAGTAAACAGAAAAGAGGGCAGTATCTTTAGGCTCTTTCTTCAGTGCCAGTCATCAGCTCACTGTTCTATCAAGATATCAATGCGAAATCGTTTATTCAGTTTTTTTAAACATAACATTTATAATCTGAATCGCAGCTGTGGGTGGAAGCTGCTGAGAACATTCATGCTTCCAAAACAGTGAACTTTTTTGATTTTGTTGACCCTCTCTGATAATTTCTCTCATTCCACCCGCATGACACACACCCCAATAATGTTCATCAAAACCATCAGTGCGTTGTTTCATTTAAATTTTGTTTTAATTTAAGGGATTTGTCAGAATTCAGATTCTTTCTCCTCGTCTAATTCAGCTCACATTCTGTACATCACTGTGTGTCCAGCCTGATGTCAGAGTGGAGACGCTCTGAGTCTGAGTCTTGCTGCTCTGTTCCAGGTTTCGTCTTTGTTTTCTGAAGGTCAGTCAATGATAATGTTTTCTGAGACTGTGTTGTTGTGTTGCTCCCCTCAGGTCTGGCCAGAGCTAAGTCAGTCCCCAGCCATACCTACTCCAATGAGGTGGTGACCCTGTGGTACCGGCCTCCAGATGTCCTGCTGGGATCCACAGACTATTCCACCTGCCTGGACATGTGGTGGGTAGTCCTGATCTCTGACCCAGAGATTCCCTCATACGCTGTGTTCTATTCACTGTGTGTTCTTTATTTATTCTGCTGGTCCCACTGAGATATAGATTTGTTTGTTCTTGGAGGAACTAGAAGTAGACAGAATCCTATTAAAACCCACTTATCAGCGCACCCTAACTTGGGGGGCGGGGGGTCCCTGCAGTATGCTGCACATTGGTGATTTGTACAAATCCTATGTGGTGTATCTACTTTCCTTGGTCACTATTACCACAGCTAGACTTTGAAAGGTCAACAACAGACACGTGAACAGACATTGTCCTCCAGCTTGTGTGATATAGATTTAGGGGTGAATGATTAGGGGAAATAACTGTTTCTTAATTACAATTTAGATTTAAACTTTGTTTGTTTGTTTTTCCACAAAATATATAATTAAATTTTTTTTGGTTTTCAATGGATAATTTGGCTAACATTTAGTATGATATCACTTGACCATCAATCAAAAGTTGTGGCTGTTTTTAAGTGAATTCTTGTTGTGATAAACCTTTGCTCTTGTGCTTCTCTCAGGTGAAATAAGTGACCAAATTTCAATGACATTTGATATTCACGAAACCTGATGTGTCTGTTGACCCCTGACTTTTTCTTTAGTGCCACCATAGCGATAAAATTTCCACTTTACACACAAGCTATTTACTATAGCTTACGTACTTACTTACTTAACTAAGCTATTTCCCAAAGCCAAAGGTAATGTCTTCAGATTACTAAAGATATTAGATATATAATGATATAAAAAACATATTTTACAGTGTGTGTGTCTCATACAGCCTTATAGTCCACGTTCTACCTCCCCAGGTGTTGGTGCTTTTACTTTATCAAAGAAACCACCTCTGGCTGACTGCGGTGTGCAGAGAGCTTAAATACCAGACAACAGCAAATTGATATTAATTAGCTAAAGCTGAGTAGCCCACATCATCTATCATATCAACCAACGCCACCTTTCACCTCTTACAGGTTGTTCAGTCATTAATAATGCAGTTTAAATCGCAGCTCTTGCTGAAAAATGCACTCAGACAGGTCGTTCTCCACCTGGTGTTCCTCATCCCCTCACCTCTGTTCAGTCCTGGTGCTGAACTTTGAGCTGAGCCCTGTGGACAGCAGGGACATCCCAGGAGCCCCAGGTGGATCCTCCAACACCCAATTAAAGAGCAGTTTGGGGCTTTGGGGGTCTGAGGCAGAGGGACCATGTGTCTCCTTCAAGGGCATTTGCAGGTGGACAAATCCACAGGGTATAGTTCCATCCTACTGTTAGCCACCCTGTGACACACACACACACACACACACACACACACACACACACACACTTGGTCACTTACGAAGCAGTCTTCCATGAAGTAGAGAACAAATCAGAAAGTTGTGCAGATCTGTTTTACTTCTATGACAAACATCTATCAAAGCAGCCTACAGGTTATGGGCTGTTATCCATGAGGAGGGAGGGTGTGATGGAAGCACATCACTGAGCTGCAGCATTCACACACAGCACCAGTCAAGTGTGATCATGATCAGATTAATGTACAGGTTCAGTTGTGGATGCTGCACTGCAAAACACTTCCAACTTCCAATTTTAAGAACGAGGCTGATTTTGTTCTATATTTTTATCATTGTCAACAAATTCTATAAGAGCACTAAAACCAGCATGAGCCTGCTGCAAAGTACTTTCTGACTTCCCTTTACTCTTATACCCCTGACAAAGTCTTATATGTTGTATTTTATTAATATATGAGAATATTCTCAATAAAACAAACTGAACCAAACTGAACCAATCCCTACTTGAACTATATTGAGTCAATAGATATAATCTATCGAGACTGCACTCCTGTAAAAGACGAGCCCATAGGTCGTTGTGCAGCACGTTGTTATGACCCACAGTTACAAGTGTATCTGGGAAAATGCCTGTCTCAAGAGAGCAATTTACAATGTTTTAAAGATCAAAAATAAAACTGTGTATAACCTCTTTGAAAGAAGCAGTAGGATTTACATCCAGTTCCTCTTAGCTAATTTTATAAAATGAGTTTAGATTTGTTGTTTCTCATCACTGTTTGCAATACTAGCTCGGATACTAATGATTTTATTTTCGAAAAAAAATGGTGCAAACTCCTCACATTTTGACTGTGTCGCAGGACACGCTAGATCACAAGGCTGGCAAGGATTTAAAAGATGATCGATAGTAGAAAATACAATTTTTGGTTTCGTTTTCATGTATGATATTAGTGAAAAATGCCGGCCTCTCACAACGTACTGCTTTGTTATAGACACTTTTGTTGTTGTATGTGATTCAGTGACGATCAGTGGAGCCGGAAGCAGTAATCCTGTACACACTGCGTACATTTTTTTAATTTAATTTTTTTTTTTTTTTAAACATTTTGAAAATAAAATTTTGACAGCAGGAGATCCTGTCTCATTTTTTGGCTGCATCCATTCATTAACACTGTGAGTCCAGATTAAAGAGGAGAGCAGGAGATAAAGGAGGAGTTTGGTGCTTTGATGCCCAATGTTGACACTGCAGATGTGGAGATCTATCATGATATTGGAATTGATATGGAGGTGTTTTGTGATTTTTATGTAACGGGCAGAAGTAGAATGAACTTCGAATATGCAGGAATACCATTTAATTTTATCGTCTCATCTGACTTTTTGATTGTTTACTGTAGCAGCTTGGTTTGGTCTTGCTGTTGCATATTGTTATTACTATCTTTATTAGTTAGTTAGGCAGCTGTTCTTATGATAATGAGGGAATCTGTTGCTTAATGCCGACTTTCACTGCATGTTTCTCAGGTATATTCAGTATAGTATATAATAGTATATTGTATCCTGTAAAGAGTTATTTAGCAGCTGTTTATTTTTCAGGCCTGTTGGTTGGTCTTTGAAATACATGGGGTAGGCTAATCAGAGTTTTTGTTGTGTTGTGTCATAACGTATGCGCTAAAATACACAAATCAATCTCTCTCTCTCTGTCTTGCTCGCTCACTCGTTCCATGAGTAGACATATGTACATTTGTGGGAAAAACTAAAGGTAGCGAACAGGCGATTCTTGTGCGTACTATGAAACATAATCCTGCCAGCTCCACTTGTAATGATGATACTATTACATTTAATCAGTCCACTGGACTTGAATACATTTTCTTCATCTGAGCCAGTACTGAACATGAGGCCTCATCACCTTATCATGTGTCACTCTGTGTTTCAGGGGAGTGGGCTGCATCTTCATTGAAATGATCCAGGGTGTGGCTGCCTTTCCAGGGATGAAGGACATCCAGGACCAGCTGGAGAGGATATTCCTGGTGAGTCACTGATGCTACAATGTCTGAGTGTGTTTAATGTGTATGTATGAGTGCGCGTCCTGCCAGACACACAGAGACGGACACCCCCACCCCCCATCCTCATCCCCTCGGAGAGAAGATAAGGCTGACTATCACTTGAAAGAAACTGACAAACTGCAACAGCAAATACATTGTGTACAAAACCTAATTGCGGACTGGATGATGTTCAGAAGTGACATATTTCATGCATGAATGAAGCACTGCACAACAGACAGTCACCAGGAGGGTGATAGAGATGGATGGTGGACGTAGAAAACATGACTATCACACCAGAGACTGGGGTTTGAATCCATCCATCTGAGAACTCCTAACTTGCCTGCTAACTTCCAATACACAACAGTTTTTGATGGTGGATGACAATATGGAGAAGTACTGAGGTTCAAAGGTTCAATACCCAATCAAGTTTCCCCTTAAAACATGATATATATATATATATATATACCTTAAATGTCTCATATACAGATGCTTGTAAACTTCTTTTAGCAGAGGAGTGTCATGGACTTCACTCTTCTGCAAACCTGATATCAGGTTGTCAGAATCAAGAATTTCCCCCGATTTGTTCGGGTCAATGCTTCAAATATTCAATCATTCATTCAACATGAATAAATCATAATAAATAATAACTCTGTGAAGCTGCTTTCCTGATCTGTCCTTATCTGGTTCAGACCTGTATCCATCACCAGAGCTCAGAGCCTGAGGGCGGTGAGCAGAAACAAGAAGGAAGAAGTCTGCTCCTACCCTCCTCCTCCTCCTCCTTCATCATCACACTTCTCCCTTATTTCTGTTACAATCAGGTTTACAATAACACAAGACTCCCGTGTCCTTTTTTGCTGTGTGTGCAGTGACACAACGGAGAATAAGAACTCAGACGCTTTGACTGACAGAATGAGGTTCAAATAAGCAGTTTGGCTGATGATTGGATTCATCTATATTTAGCTGGAAGCCTTACTTGATATATAATATACAGTGACAGTAGATAGGCTCTCATTTCCATACACATTTCATAATTCACACAGTGTGAACGCAATGATATTTTTGTCATACTTGCTGTTTTAGTGTATTTCTTATTAAGCTGTAAATGTTGCTGGTATTAAAATACCATGCAGGTTAATTGGGCTCATTTATTCTGGTGGTGTCAGATATGAATCTTGGTTCGTGTTGCAATATACTGATGGCAGGGTATTGGGTCTGAGCTCTGAGTTAAAACACAATGTCAAATCTAGTATATACAGGTGTGTGCGTGTGTGTGTGTGTGTGTGTGTGTATGGGGTGTGTCTGTGGGGACACAGGCAAAGGCAAAATGGCCGATTCAAAGTAAGACTTCGGCTGCTTAGCTGTGCTGTGCTAGGAGAGGGAGAGAAGAGAGAGAAGAAAATCTGGTTTTGTTTGGTGACAGCCTGGCGGGTCACATGTCACACACTGACCAACACTGACTGGTGGGGAAGTGAGTTCCTTTGTCTGTGGAGCAAAGAAACACCTGGTCTCTTGAATGATTCCCAACAGTCCCCCTTTTGTTGTCAGGGTGCCCACCTGACGTGTCATCCTGATAGCAGAATGTACAGTTCATTTGTCAGTTATCAAGGGGTAACATCTGGGCATTTGTCAACACTATCTATATCTTGGCTAAGCAAGAACAATCAGGTTACAAAGCAAAATCTAGATAATAACCACAATGATGAGATATAGAGGGTGGCACCTAGAATCACAAGGTTTGGAGTGGCTAGGTGAGTGTGCCTTGTACAATATATGCAATGTCCTAAACTTGTGTAGGATGACCGGACTAATCTCACCTGTAAAGTAAAACTAATAAATTACCTACCTACCTGCAGAATTTGACGGTAGTGTCTGATTCAATTCAGAATTTAGTTTGCTGCTGCTGCTGACAAACCCAGTGTTTCTATCTGCAAGAGTGTAAGGTGCCCTGAGCTTACTAACTGAAGCGAACTCTGGAGCTCCAGTGCTTTAAGTTTTCCCTAACTTGTGGCATAGGGTTGGAATGCTCTGAGTAGCTGAAGAAAGAACATTCAGAGGCACTGTCACTGTCTGTGATAACATGGTCAGAGATGACGGGGTCACTATATGATCCCAGGGACCTCACTGACCTGAGGTCAGAGGGTCGTCCCCAGGTGTGAACACTTAGGAACTGTGGGGAAGTGAGTTCCTTTGTCTGTGGAGCAAAGAAACATCTGGTCTCTTGGATGACAGGGTTAGTGTGGTATAAACAGAACATGAATCTTTGCCTGCTCCACCCAGCTGTGTCCCAAAGGTGCAGGCTGGTAGTCTAATGATGTTTGTTTTCTTCACACACTTTCTGCCCATTAAAACATGTAAGTAAAGACAGATGTAGCCTTTGTGATGTCATCACAGGTTTCTGAAGAGTGGTTTTGAAGTTCAGAGTGAGCTGCTGCACTGTTGAAATCTTGGCATAGCCTGTGTGACAACTCTGCAAATATCAAGGGGTAAGGGAAGCAACATTTAATCTGGCAAGCAAAGCCTTTTATTGTTCAGAGAACCAAAAACCTTAACCTTAACCTGAACCTTGAAATAAACCTTTATCTAAAAAAAAAACCTGAAAATAAATAGTATAAATAAATAATAGCTTATCTGTCTACCGTAATCTTACTGGTTGACCAAAACAAAGGCTGCTGCCACCCATAAACTAGTCAGTTCTAAAGAAAGAAAAACTGAGTGTGGTTCTTTTATCAGGTCCGGCAATTGGACAACAGGCTGGGGATTGGCGACTAGGGCACAAAAAAAAAAAAAGAGGGACCAGCTGCAAACGGCAAGAGACCAGCTCCAGCCCAGGTGGGTGGTCCCAGGGCGTGCAGAGTAGCCTGTAGGCGAATTCCCTCCTTGATGAGTGGATGACGTCAAACAAACCTACGAAACAGAAATAACAACACCACAGTAAAACAGCACCTATTACAAATTGACTTCACTTAAAGCAGTCACACCCTTAATTATGGATAACTGCCTGCGGCCTCGTAGCTATGACCGAATCACAGCCGAGCTGATATTCAGTATAATATCACTCCCTCTTGTGTGACATTGCTGAAGTATCTCTACATTGGATGGGTAGCTGAAATATTTTAAAGTGGAGTTAAGTGTCATGAATCCTTTGATCACATGATTTGCCATCCCTCTACGCAACCTAACCCCCAGTCTCCTAATTGAAACAGAATGTAGCAGGGCAGACATATTGGATTTATATTCATGGACTGGAAGGGCCTGAATAATTAATGTAGAAAATTACAGAGATGAGAGTGTGAGAGAGGTTCAGCCCAGGAAGGGTCAAGTCAAGTATGAGACAAAGCGTGTTCACTGCTGTTTGGCCTCTGGGCTGAAGGCAAGCCAGAGCGTGGACTGAGAATGAATGGATTTTGGATGAAGGGATGAGGAGAGGTTAAGAAAGAAGCCCACGCTGACTGGGGATCACTCACAAAGCGTAGAGTAAGCGTAGAGAACCAGCAGACGGAGAGCGAGAGGAAGAAAAAAGACGCTCCCTGCACAGATCTATAAGAGCCTGCAGCCCTCAGTGATCCCAGCTCCCCTGTCAGACACACCATGAAGAGAGGGAAGAAGTCCAACAATGGGATGACTATTGGCCAGACTCACAATGAGGCTCAGCTGCACACTGCCTCCCTGCGAAGGGTGAGAAATTTTTAGTTTTTGTCTTTTTAGTTTCTGGCAGCATCATTGAGGTGATTAGATGTAAAAGAGCCTGAATATCTCAAGAATAGTGTGGTGTATCGGATCATCTTGTCAGTGGAAGTGCATTTCAAATGTCAAATACAAATTTGCTTTATGGACACAATTAGTTTACCTGCAGGAAACAAAGGAGAACACACAAGCTTGATTTGTTGATTTGTGATAACACCACCAACACCATCACCATTGTAATTTTTTATAATTTAATCTTTATAATGTTTCTCTATAGAAATTTAATAGGATTGATGGTAATCTGTAGCCCGGGTAGTGGGAAAGGTATTCACATGCTTTACTTAGGTATAAATACCAATACAACAATATTAAAATACTCTTATTACAAGTAGAAGTATTCAAAAATTTTGCTTAAAGTTCTAATCTCTGACTTTTCCACATAAAAAAAAAACTCGACTCATGTTATACATGTTGTTGAGTTGTGTTCTTACATTATCTCAGATGTTTTCATCAATTTTCAAACCACATAAATCTGTGATTGTGCAAGGTTACATGTACGTACATGAACTGAATACTAAATGTAGTAAGATATTGAGACATTGAGGCAGTCAGTCTGCTTTCTATAATTTTATCAGAGAAAGGATGAGATACAACTTTATTGATCCCAGAGGGGAACTTCAAGTGTTAAAGCAGGATACCATATTTATATGATAGGCTGTGGTCGAAGAAAATAGTAAGCATATTGCACAGGGTAATATGGAATAATCAGATCAGAATCAGTAATACTTTCATATTCAAAATATATGTTAAAAACGACTCTTGAAATCAGTTGGGAAATATGAACAGAAATAAATGCAGCTCCTCTGTTTACTTGTGCTTGTTTACAGGGCAGTCTTGTATATATGTCTATGTGGTTGTGTGCCCGAAGCTCAGATTGACTTAAGTTTTAAGCCACATTTTTATTCCTCCGTGCCAGAGACAGTCAGGGCCAGAGGCTCTTTGTTTTCAGGTTGTCCATCCCATTCTTTTGAACATGATATCTCAGTAATGCCTTGAAGGAACTTCAATAAATTTGGAACAAATATTCTCTTGGACTCAAGGATGAACTGATTTGATTATTGTGGTCAAAGGTCAAAGGTCAAAGGTCACTGTGACCTCACAAAACACATTTTTGGCCATAACTGACAAATACATACACTGATTATGTTACAATTTAACTCAAGTGTCTATAAGGTTAAAATTAAGTGATAACATTTTATATCCAAAAGGTCAAAGGCCAACTGCACTGCAACATCATAATGTTCTGCAAAAACACTTCTGGCCATTCTTCAACATTATAAGTCAGGAAGGAGAGATTGTGACCATATTTCCTGTAACTTGGCTTGTTGGTGGAGGCATACAACCACAAGGCGGTAATTCTAGTTAAGATACACTTTTTACAACTTGGTCATTTCAACTACATATTTTACCCATGTAGTGTTAAAGCCATATTTTAGGATTTACTCTCAGGACAACAATGAATTACTTCATTGACAAATTTATCAATCTCATATCGAGGCCGTGACTTCTCAATTTAATGGATCTCCAGTCTCTACAGCAAAAGAATACAACAGGACAACAACTGGGTATAAATAAAGGAGTTTATTAACTAAACTACTATCTACAGAGTAAATGCAAGGTGTAATAATCATAAAGATGAAAATAATAATGAAATGAGCAGTGTGATGAGTTGGCAATGGTGGGAGAGAATATGTTATGGCTATACACTATGACTATACAGCTAATGATACTACATCTACGAATTAGGTTTGATGATTAAACATTGCTATATTTCGACATCAACCCAGTCATGAGCAGAGAGTTAAGACCGGCCTACTGTGAGTTGCGCTGTAGCTAAAGATCCTCGGCTGGAACCCAGGTGGCTGTGGTTGCCGTGGTAACCCTGGAGACGCGGGGTCTAGGTGGATTCTCCTGGAGGCCGTGTCCCGTTATCACGATGACGGATTCTGCCGGTGTCTCAGCGGTTCAGCTCTGGTGGAGTTTGCCAGGAGACTTTCTGTCTCGGGAACTCTTGATTTCTGCTCGGCTTCTCTGCAGGAGGTCGTGCAGATGTGTCTCTGCTGGTGTCTTTGTGGGTTGATGTGAAATAAACTCTAATGCTCTTCACTTTGGCTGGATAACTTTAGAGGAGGCTGGTGTTGACCAGATGACTCTAAAGTTGTCAAAATCTTCAAAAAGGAAAACTTGATGATGATTAAAAGTTACAAAATTACCCTGAGGCACTTCTGTTGTTTTGGTTCAGTTGGTCTTGACTTGGCTTATAAAAATAAAAGATCGCACATGTAGACAAAAATCATGTTACTTGGAGCTTGTGGAAAAGAAAATTAAAAGACGCGAAAAGTGCAAAAATGACTAAGAGCCATGAGTTTGTGGCGAGCAGCTTAGAGCTAAGAGTTTCCATGGCTACAGAGCCGGGCTTTGAGCCGGGACTCTGAGCTTTGAGCAAAGATCTCAGTTTCTAGTTCCTGCATCGTTTTCTAGCTTCAGCTTTTCAGCCTCTAGGTTTTAGCTTCGTTTCTTGCATCTTCTTCCTTCTTAGCATCTCGCAGAGTTTCTAACTTTTTCGTGTTTCTAACATTTCTGACTTCTAACCTTTCTGGCCTTTCTTCTTCTCTTCTTGTCATCCGGCTTTCTTTTTTCTGAACATGTGTGAATTGTTCACGACTGTTTTATCCCCTGGGGGCTGGCGCATGTTTCAGGGGCGTCGCCCATCTTCTCCTGTGTTTCCACTTGGAGAAGAGAGTAATTTTCCACTGAACTTTGGAATAATTTAAATCTAGAGTTTACTTATAAACTTGCACATTCGTCTCCCACCATGACCACAAAACATTAAGTGAAATAACATATAAAACTACTTGCACTAATAATGAGAGAGGAGTAATAGGAGTGTTGATTTCATATTACATCCTTCAAACCTGGAATTAATCATGATACAAGTGGATAATTGATCAAACAACAATATAAACATTTCCCAAAGCTAATAGTCTATAAATGTGGATTACACAGCAGTTCTTCGACTGTAATAATAATAATAATAATAATATGGACATTCTGGATGTCGTGTAGTGTGTTACCTTGTGTGAAGGATGCTGACAGTATGGTCACAGGAAGGACATTGTCTTAAAATCTACATGTTACATTTCCAACATTCTATAGCAGGGGTCCCCAAACTTTTTCCTGTGAGGGCCACATAACTTTTCCCTTCTCTGATGGGGGCCCGGTTTCAGTTTGTAACAGAAAAAGTGTGATGATCGCAGGGGTGCCTAAACGTAAAAATTTATTGTTTTCTAGAAAGCCACACATAACCATATAACCCTTTCCGGGTTCTTCACAGAAAAAAAAGTCAGGAAATAAATAATAACACTATTAATGAAATAAATAATAATAGTTCAGGGGGCCGGGCCAAATGTGGGGGCGGGCCGTATCCGGCCCGCGGGCCTTAGTTTGGGGACCACTGTTCTATGGGATAGAAGTTTGGGATTAAACTATTTCATAGGAACATCTCATGAGTTACAGAACAGCTATATATTTAATTTTACATTCATCCTTTGATCTGTGTCTGTGAAGAAAGTTCTGCTGGTCACTATCCAGGATTGGAATGTGGGTTGTAGTTTATGACTCTTATCTAGAGAGGGACAGAGGAAGGGAGGTTGGTGTGTGTATGTGTGTGTGTGTGTGTGTGTGTGTGCTCATGCATGGCACAGACAGGCCAGGATTCACACCTTAGTGTTAATCAGTCCTTTTGTTGTTACTTGTCCTATACAAGAAACAATCAAATATCTTTAGACAAAGTCTTATTGTTACAAACTGGAGATTTTGCCTATATTCTCCAGTTGTCTGGTGTCCATTGGTTAATCCTCTGGAGCTGACCCTTTGACCTTTGGTCTGGTTCTGTGTCGTTCGGCCATGCTAACAGCATGGACTGTTTGTGGAAGAGGGGTCCTTTGTCTCTGTTTCCTATCAATCTGATAGTTTGATGGTGGGAAGAGTGGGAGTGGGTGTACTTTGCGGTATACAAGTCACCGGTTTACATTTTATCAAGGCTTAAAGTTATATATAATTGAGGGCGTGGCCTCTTTGAGTGATAGGTGGGTCAGCGTATACTTTCTACAAGCTGGCATTCGCCGAAGTATCGGCTCCATGCATGCTCCACCTCTTTGTCCATTTTTGGATTAGCTAGGAGTTAAGGGCACAGTCAGGTACTGGCAAGATGGCGACAGTGAAGCAGCTCACTGTTGGCTTCAGAAACCTGTGGTTGACGTCACAGAGGCTACGTCTATTTTTATATACGGTCTATGGTTGTGTTGATATCGTAATACCACTTTGTACCTCACGAGGGAGTAGTGACTCATTGTATCCAGTCTGCCCTCAGTCCAACTACGCGGAATGAAGAAGTAGCTGCTGCACAAATGTCAAAGAAGAGAAGTGAAAGAAGAGTTAACTCATCACCACACAATAAATATATTCTCGAAAAAACCTGAATAAATACCAAATGTGAAATACCAAACTAAGACTTTACCAGTTCTCATCCAAATCACATTCAGTGTTGTGTTGTGTTTGTGTAGACTCAGCTGTCAGCTAGAGGTAAGAGACAGATGAATATGGAAATGTGCAGATATGTAGCCTGGCAGGGCAGCGTGTGATCACAAAACTAACCCACTTGTCAGAGTTAGCCTGATGCTGACATTTCCATCTCGGCTGCTCTGCAGCCCCGTGTGTCTGCTTCCAGGCTGTCAGAGCCGTCACGGTTTGGATGCATGGCCTGAGAGACTCATGAGAAGGGCACCATCAAGGGATTATGTGGAGTCAGAAGCATCTTAAAGGCCATTTTGTTTGAAGAAAGCAAGAGAAAGGTCAGCCTCAATCACTGTTTGAGAGGCACCCTGCCAGGAGTTGGGTTGGCACACAGTGTCTGCAGAGCTGGAATGTCATGAAGTGGCCTGGAGTTTTTCTCCTTGTAGCCAAACCTTTAGGGTAATCGGGCATTTGCATCATTACAGAAAACCAACGGATCTTACCCCACGGGTGCAGCTGTCCAGGAAGTGGGGAGTCTGAGGGTGCTGAGCTCGTGGGACACAGTGAATATTGCAAGTAAAGGCCTGTAGAGAATGTTGCCAACAGCAGACGGATCACTGCAGAGCCTCTCAATATAATGATGATTTCATAATATATTCAGAAAGACACCCCCAGTTGCACCACAAGCAGCTGGCTTCAACCTATAGCTACGCTTGCAAACTTCAGTTCAGCTCATGGTCAAAGTTCAAGAAATCCAAGAAGATACGTCACTCTTGCCGTTTAGTTTAGGTGCAACCATAATGTGTAGAGAATCTAATATCTCAATGATATCTCAGTTTTACTCACAGTTCAGTGCATTTATTGAAAATGTTCTTTTTGTTGTCATCACACCATACCAGTCCTGATGTCCGGGGCTTGTTAAAGGATGATTGTGGGTTTCTACAATGTTGCTGTAGTTTTTGTGGCTTTAGTCATTGTTACTTAAGCAATGAGAGGGAGTGATGTTGTACTCAATATCAGCATGGCTGTGATTCCGTCATAGGTACGAGGCTGCAGGCTGAGTACCGAAGACAATCACAGATGATATTAGTAGTACATGTAGTACTACTTGTAGTAGTACATGATATTATGAAATCTCCTCCAAAGAAATTCATAAATATACGATTTGATGCATAAAATCACAGCAGTATGATGATTCAAGTCCGTGCAACATTTGTCTTGTTTAGTGTTTATTTATTAGTTTCCATTGGAACAATTTTAAATTTGACCCTGCACAAAAACAGAGCTCAAAGTAGTGGTAGGGCGGGTGATCTGATGATCTTTATTCTGAACAACGATGGCGAGTGGACAAACAGCCGAAAGAACTGTGAAAGCGGCAGAAAGATACGAATAACAACTTGTGGTCAGGACTTTAAGAATAAAACAGGATGCAGAGAATTGTGAGTATTCTGGATGGGCGAGGGAGAGTGACCGTTTGTATTTGATGTTCACGATATAGTAATTTACTGCATCCCCCATACAACAAGCCCCGACACATTGAGTATGTTCAATATATCACCCAGCCCTGGTTTAGATAAATAGATCTGGTTAAACTGTTGATCTGCTCAGACGGAAAGAAAATTTAATCTTTACTTAGCATCATTTGTGCATCTGGAATCTAGTCCATCTTTATTTACCCCAAACAGCATGAACTGTACTGTTACCTGTAACTAATGAAGTGGATTAATAAAAGATACGTGTGAACACTTTCAACTCCTGTGGACAGATATTTGCCTCAGTTTTCACCCCTTAGAGCAAATTTACATCTTTCTGCATCTTTCCATTGATTCTGTATGAAATCATGCCTAAACTTAGTTTGCCCTACATGTCTGAACACATTTCTGGACCTTGTGCCGATCTAACTGTGTTCCCACATCTCAGCAAGTTTTTTTCGTTGAGTAAAAAAGTAAAAGTTAAGATCAATTAATACACAGATTATCCTTGAGCTAGAGCAGTAAATCATATCAATAATATTCCAGTAACTGTGACAACTTCATTGATCAGATTTATACAGCGGGAAAATACAAACATGCTTTAACTTCAGTAGTCCACTAGTGGTAATTACCTGACAGTACAAAGAAGGCTGAGACATCATTTACATTAGACCCCTTCCTGAAGGGGTGGTTGGGTGATTTTAAACTGCATGTGTCATTCAGAGATTAAGACCCTGTCTGCAGCACACACTCCTTTTGGCTAATTACAGCTACAATTATTTTGTCTCTTGCAGTAAAGTTGTTAGCCATCTGATAATTAACGTCCTGTCCTAACACACACCTTTTTCCTTAAAGCAGATTTCTGTGTATTTTTGTATCGAGAGGTCTTTTCCCTGTGAGTGAATTTAACAGCTGTTTGTGCAGTCTCACTTTTGAAGAACGTGATGGATACGAACCCATTTACGCCAACATAGACATAGCTTAGACATCCAGACGGGAAAGAAAAAAGCACCTTTTCCTCTTCTTCTTGCTAATGATCCCAATAACAATTAAACATTGAATCAGGCTCCTGTGGCAAATAAGGAAATAAATAAACCCTCAAATGGCTTTTCTTTTCTGTACTTGTTCATTAAAAGATATTTTCACGCAGGCCAATTTTCCTCTGATGCCACACATCCACTGTGTTACTTTCCGTGACAGCATTAGGGGTGTTCACCATTCATACAGCGCTACGTGTGCATGTTGGGGTGAGCGAGGTGAAAATGCACATTTTTATTTATTCAGGTTGTCTTTTTAAGATGTGCGCTGGTGTCTTTATGAATAACCACAGCTTTTTAACTACAAAACACTGTATGTTCATGCTTGTGCTTTTGTTTAGATAGCTGTTAACATGGCTCTGTGTCTCTCACACACACACCATCTGTCTGTGTAAATTAGGATTATGTCCACTGGAAAAACTATATGAATATAGACAGGTCTATTTGCAGGAAATAGCCTGTCAGGCAGAGGTGAATGTGCTTTGCTTGTGCATGTGTGTGCTTGTTTCTTCAAGTAAGCCTTGTTATTCACCCAAACACATTGGCTAAGGTCACATAATCATAATAATCTGATTATGCTCATTAATCAGAGTGACGCATTTCTGCAGTTAAGATGTTTGCATGTTACTTATAGGACATAGCTGCAGCTTCATAAATATTCCTGTTGCTGTGCTGCATAGCAGAGGCTGGTTAATGCCTATAGATCCAGTGTTACAGTGTTCCCTCCAGTATAGTGTATATAACCTTAAACCCAAACTTTGTCACAGTGCAAACAGGAAGTACAAATAGCGTAGTTCATGTTTGTTGTGATTGTTCAGAGAGAGCTGCACTGTACCAGAAACTATAGCAGGATTACTTTGATAATGAAAAAAACGTAGAAATGTGATGATTCGCTTGTGCGTGCAGCAACTCATCACATTTCTAACAAAGTCTGGCTTCTCTGTGTCAGTGTTTTAATAGTTTTTATAACTTGTTTGCTACTTGTTTTAAAAGGATACTTGTTTCAAAAGGCTTTTTGTGTCATGGCATCATGTCATGAATGAGTGTTTCCTAGTGCTGCATATTTAAAATGGATCTTCTTAATTCTGCTGCTTTGTGGATTTTGTTCTATCTACTGCTTGCCTGCAATGTCAATGTAACCTACCAGGAAAGGATTCAGTACACCAGAGTGTCACGACTGAGCAAGGACATGAACCCAAATGCACGACTCAAGACCCGCAAAGTACAAAATAAACACTCTTTTATTGACAAAGTAGCAACACAAAATCACTCGTTCAGAGGAATCCAAAATGGTAACAAAAGTAACAACTCAGAATCACTCTCAAAGGAGGCAAAAACAACTAGGCAAAGTATAAACAAAAATCCATCTTGATAGAGGAAAATAATTGCGTGACGGAATAACAAGGCCAAAACAAGAACTCAAAAAACCTGACGTGACTTGGACTCAAGGCGAGGAATGGCTTGGCTCTCTGTATCCAACAAGACGAACTAGCAGAGGACAAAGGGAGACACAGACTCTAAACAAGCACAAGGTAGGGGGACACAGGTGGAGACAATCAGGGAGGGGCAGGCAATCAGACTGGCGGGAAACACATGGGGGGAAGGAGCAAATTATCTGAAACAAGAGGGAAGTAAGATTTCAAAATAAAACAGGAAGTCACGAGACAGCATAAAGACAGGACAACACAAAAGTAACTTAACATAATTTCTTGGACATGACAGAGAGTTTAGCTCACGTGACGGATACCACGTGACTTTTATTGGATTTTATTCAGATTCTCATGGAATCTGTGCCACAGTGAGAGGAAAGAGGAGGAAGCAAGGGAAGTGAGGAGGCGTCAGACTTTGTCTGAGGAGACAGAGGTTCAACTGGATTTCCCTGCCCTCAGTGATCATGGGGAAATTCCAGTCCCTGAGGAACAAAATGGATTGTACTCCAGGGAAAAGTTCAGTTTCAGAAGAACTTCAGAGACTGCGTGATGGCCCTCACTGAGAAAAGGCTTACTAAGCATGACCAGGACACTGACATGTTCAGTGATGGTTTTGGAGCTCCACTCCACCTGGATTGTAGAGTTTAGGTGACGAGGAAAACTCTAGGTGGCGAGGGTATGTTTTTATTTTAACAAAGGATGCTGTAGCTCTGTGACTATCAGAGAATGCATTTGTACGCTAGATGTTGGACTTCTGTCAGTATTGTTACACCCTTCTACCTGCCCTGCGAGTTTCCACAACTTTATACAACTGTGTACATCCACCCAAATGCAAGCACTGCCTCGGCCTCTAGCTCTGTTTTTGATTTAGTGTAAAAACTGCAGTCAATTTCACTTGAAGCTTGAACTTCATATTGGGTGATTTTAACCAATGTCTCTCTGAAAAAGACGCTTTCTAACTTTTATCAATATTTCTCCTATCCAACCAGGCAGGATAAGACATTAGATTTTTGTTATGGATCAGTTAAGGATGCTTATAAAGCACTCTACCTCTGCTGGGATCTGCGGATCATAACTGCCATAACACTTACTGCCCATATATAAGACGATTTTAAGGAGAGAGAAAGCACAGATAAAGGTCAGAAGGGACTGGACAGAAAAATCTGTGCTTTGCTTGCAGTGACTTGATTGCACTGACTGGGACATGTTTAAAGAGTCTTATGGTGATGATTTGGACCATCTTGTGTATGTTACATATTCATCTGCTGCCTTTTGTAGGGACATGATAATTCCCTGTGAGCAAGTTCAAATTTATGGTAACAATAAACCATGGGTTACGAGATCTGTTAAGACCAGCATACGGAAAAAAGAGACTTGGTTTTAAACAAGGAGGAGTATCTGATTTGCATATAGCTTCTGTCGGAGCCATTGGGAATATATGCCTTATCAGTAATTAAATATTCGAGCTTCTAATATCTTTTTTAATATATTTTATTTACTTTTGAAGTTTATGAGTATCTTGCTTTTTTATATTCTGATCGTTTCTTTCCATTAATAAATACTGAATTGTGACATAAGGAGAGAATGCATGTTGATATTCTGACTGCTCCTACAGCTACCAAGGAGCTGACAATGGAAATCTCAAAAGCAAAAGAAAAGTATAAATCTGGGCCCATATTCTCAAAGTGTCTTAAGGATAAAAGTAGCTCATAAGTTGCTGATTTAGGAGAAACCTCTAAAAATAATGGGCCTGTCAGTCCTAACTTTAGAACTATTTTTTTCTGACAAAGCTATTCATGAAGTCACTTAGCGCTAAAAGTAGCACCTAAGTCTGGGAGAAATGAAAGCAGTCGAGAGGACTCCTAACTCACTAAGACAGGGCTGATGTCATTCCATGTCGCAGTTTTTTGGAACCCTTAAATGATGCTGAATTACTTACTATCAATCGTGAGGGAATAGTGATTGTTGTGGAGCTAGTGAGGGATGCAGTAACATCTACCAACTGAAACAACCCAATCAGTGTGGAAATTAAGTGCAACGCTGCGCTACTTTGCAGCAGAGAAAAGCCGATCTATTCACCAAACAATAAATGCGCTCTGACCTGATATCATAGGACAATTCATATGATTTCTTTTAGATGTTCAACAGCTACAGAGAAATAAAGCAGCCATGACTGGGATGTATTTGTAAAGAGGAAAATAAAATCACAACAACAACACACAGGTTGTATTGGATGCTGCCTGTACAGCTGTAGACATGCTACAGATGTTACTGGTGATCCAGGGTTTGTTGTTTGGAAAGCAGTGTACAGTCCTTGCTGGTATTAGTGTCCATACAGAAGTTCAACCATTCTATCAAGGTCAGGGTCCTTGCTTTTATCATTTTCCTGTGACTCCAACTGGACATTCCAATCTGTGCACTCAAAAAAGTGTTTTAGACATTCACTGGCCTCCGGGGTCCAGTCCCTGAATGAGCGGGTGGTTGCAGCCTGCCTCAGTACACAGGGCTTGTAGAAGGCTGAAGAAAAAACATAATATGATCTGATCTGCCAAGTGGTGGTAGAGCTGAAGCAGTGTAAGCCTCCTTGACATTTGCATACAACAGATCCAGTGTCTTATTTTCCCCTGTGGGACAGTCAACATACTGAGTGAAGCCAGACAGGTGAAAGGTGAGAGTGACATGGTTAAAATTCCCCGATATTGCAATGAATGCATCAGGGTGCTGGGTCTGTACTCTAGCAACAGTCTCGTGGATGACGTCACACGTGACTGCAGGCTCTGCTCATGGTTGAATATAAACAACAATGGCGACGATGTGAGAGGATTCCCTCAGTACATAGCACGGTCCAAGACCAACTGCCAACAGTTCAATATCCCGACTGCAGATCACTTCACTGTGATGTAGCCGGGGTTGCACCATCTATTGTTCACAAGCAGATCCAGTCCTCCAACTTTATGCTTCCCACTTGCTCAGGTGTTTCTGTCTGCTCGTACTGCAGTGAAGCTGGGTAAATCCACACAACGGTGGGGAGTATTGTCGTTTAACCAGGTCTCCATGAAACACATGAGACTACACTCACGATATGCTGGCTGGTTCTTCACAAGTGCCTCCAGTTCATCACACCTTAGCCAGGCAGTTGACAGTTCCCATGAGGATCGATGGTAGAAAAGCCTTATATCTCGATCTCCTAGCCTTTAGCTTAGCCCCGGCTCTGCATCCACGGTACAGCTCCTACAGCTCAGCCAGTATGGGATGTTTAACTCCACATCTGGTAAACTTTAAAGCCAGGAGTTCTTCCTTTGTGTACATTATTTTGTTTCATCATCAGATGAACCAACGACGTAGAATAGAAAAACATCAGTTGACAAAAAATATACTAATATATACAAATATATTGCAAAAAACTACGAGCTATGCGGACTTGCTGCCACTTGTTGCCAGCATCATTTAACTATCAAAGATAGTGCACTGTGGAAAATCCTACAAATACTTCTGGACAATTATTTACACAAAGTTGAACTTTGAGGTAAATTGTGAAGCTGTGTGTAAAAAGGGGCATCAGTGCTTTTTGTGTCTGAGAAAACTCGCATTTCCAGTACCATGTCATGGTTTGGAAATCTGTCTTTAAAGAGCAGGAAATCTCTCAACCAAATTTTTTAAATGGTTCAGTAAGCTAAGTCACAGCTTAACCTAGGATCCCTATACACCAGACAGTTACAGCAGATAGCTCGATGGATTTTAAATGACTCTCATTGACACCTAATGTAATCGTCTTTTTTTTTCAAAAGAATCTCACTCTGTCTTCGCACTGAGCTTACTCACTCATTTTAAGGAATATCTGAATAAAATAGAGACTGTAGAAACTTCTGGCTTCAGTGTCTGGCACGGTCTTTTCGGTTTATGAAAAGAAGTAACGGTTTTCTCATAATTTGCAGTTGTTTGAAGCCATGTAGAAGCCAAATTCTGGGCAGATTTTCGCATTGCCATGGCAACGGCAGCTCCTGACCTGTGTGCGTGCGTGCGTGCGCTTAGCAACCAGATAACCAACTCTCCAAGCTCCGCTAGCTTTACATTAGCCGCATGTTAGGTCTTAAATTACATTTAGTTAGGTCTTAAATATGTAAGTCCATTTACTGCTTCCTTCGTTGCTTTTTTTTTTGTTTTGTTAAAAGAGTGAATGAAGTTGTGACGGTCTCCGCTGAGACAGAGGAGAGGAGAAGCTACTAGCCCTCTCTCGCTGTCACTTCTAGTCGTGTTGCTCTCCTCCCCAGTAATGTTAAATTTAGCACAGAAAAAAACATAATAGTGGTAATTTAAATAGCGGTTCATGGGATTTATTAACCCTCAGGGGTCCCTCTGTCCTTTTTTGGACATTTTCTTCACTTTTCTTTTTTGATTTGCTGATCATTTTGGCTGTGTTACAGCTGAAGGTATGGATTTCTGCAAGAAAGTGTCTTTTTTGACATATTTTTAAAATCTAATGTCAGTTACTGTTACAGGTCTATTATACACTGGTAACACATTTTGTATCCTCGGGTTCCTCGCGTCCAAAAAAGGACACACAAAGAAAATGCTATAAAATCATCATATATCAATATTTTTTTCTGCTTTTTTTTGCATAAATATCTTAAACCACTTCAGTTCTGCTCAAACCTACCAAATGTTTATTAGTTTTCAGGATTTTAACCCTTTAAATGCCAGTTTGAAGACATGTTGCCTCTTGTTTTATTAAAAAAAACAAGACAGAATATGAGATATTTCCCACATAATACATGATGGAGGGATGTGACATTGTTTTATATCAGAGTCTTTTATATCAAGACATTTCTCAAAACCAGAGTATGATCAGGGTGACTTTTGAACACTGGAAATAAATCATGTACTCATCCCGGCAGTAGCCCCCGTGGCACTCAAAATTTCCCTGGAATTTTCTAGTTAGTCTTATTATTATCATAATTAACTCCAACAAGGAGGTTATGTTTTCACCTGTGTCTGAACCTGCACTGTGGTCTGTCCTTTTTCTTCCTGTAATACACGTTAGTATCTGAAAACCAGACAGGATAGTCGCAGCTTACTGAACACATTCCATCCGCTTGCAGTGGGAGACAGCTGTTCCACTTGGCTCTGGTTCTGATGTGTTTGACCCCTAGCTGGAGGTGACCCCAATCTGCTTGGCTGTGACTGGGGTTTGAGAGCAGTTCAGGGATGGGACTGGTATTTTTGGAGCAGAAAAAGAGATGAATGCTGGGGTCGGCGCTAGGATAAAGACAGAGTAGAGGTATGAATGTGGAGGAGGCATGGGTGGGATACAGCTGCGACTGGGGCCAGTACTGGTACTTAGGTTTGGATTAAGGGATTAATTAGTGTTTGAACAAATGGAATTTACAAATCTGCACCTCCCCGAAGGTGCATCATAACGTAAAAAAATGTAAAACCACTGAGGTACATCTCCTTTGATATTAAAATTCAGTGGTTATTTTGATAATAGACAAAGTCAATTTAACACTAGTAGTCAAGATTCAGTATAGTGGCGCCCAGTGGGGTAGTTGTAGAGGTAAGGAAGTCAAGTCACATGACTTAACTAGACTCAAACTTGAGGAGGCAGTTGACTTGAAAGGACTTGACTCTTTTATTAAATATTTGCATTTTTCTAGAAATTGAGAAGTTATGTTTTGCTTTTGAAACGTGATTGGGTCATTTCTAGTGCACTGCATGAAAACCTGGCAACCTACTGGAATGTAGCAGAGGTCTGCAGAGCCCACGAAGAAGGGTACATGAATCTGTCTTTTTAGCTAACTTATTGGCTGGTCAAATGTTATTTTAGAAAGCTAACTTTAAATTGAACCTATGTTATGCTAATCACCTAATAAGTTTAACCTATGTTATGCTAATTATCTTACACAAATCCATTCTGACAGACTCCTTTAATGGAAATATCAGGTCAAGTGACTTTTATTTATATAGTGCCAAATCATAACAGAATTTATGTCAGGGCACTTTTTGAGCTGGCTACTGGGGCTTGGCTTACTACTGTAGATAACAATTATGTTTCCATGGTGTGTGGCTGCACATGCAATTTACTGTGTGTACCATCATCGGTATAAGACGTGCACAGACAACACACAAGCAAGAGAGAGCAGGATTTATTAGGATTTATAAATCACTGCTTGAACAGGGCAACTTATGTTACTTGTTCTGACAAATCATAATGTCTGCCATGAAAAAGTTCTTATGTTCTCAACTATGATATTATATATTTACAACACTTTAAAGGGGAATTCCACCAATTTGAGATCAGTTTAGTAGTCATGAGTTCAACTCAGGATGAGGAGCTTTGTCAATTTTGAGAAAGTAACTGATGATGTCGTCAGGGTTATCCCAAAGGTTGTTGCCATTCATTATTTTAACAGTGCTGATTGTCCTGAAATGCACAGTCATTCTCTTAAGGATTGGGGATAACGTGCCACATATGTCATCTGTCTTACACACAGTGGTGAGAGTCTGTCTGACCTGCTTTCAGTGCACTGACAATCCAGATCTGTCTAATCTTTTCAGTGTCCCTCTAGGAACATATACAGCCTATAATTAGAGGTTCCCGTGTGAAGGTCAGACGTACTGTTTGTGTCTGGCTGGGTGGGTGGTCTGTAACATAGCTGGTGGGGGGAAAGATTTTGTATGTCCATCAGAATGATCGTGCAGTGCTCAGGGTCATGACCTGTGACCTCACAGAAATTCCCTCTGAGGCATGACTTCCTCTCAGGACTCTCTCTCTTTCCATACACTCTACATAAACTAACACCCAGCCCTGCTCTTGCTGATGGATTACCCCATCCTCCTATTTTTCCATGTAGGTTATGGAGAGAGACGACTGTCCTCCAATGAAAACAACAGCATCAGTCATTTGTTCAAAACTTGAATATGGCCTATCTAACTGACAAAAACTTTTATATGACGTGACATCACCACATACACTGCAGATATGGGATTTAAAAATATCTCATAATAATGCTTTACCACCACATATCTGTGTCTGAATTCTGAATGTATGCATGCATCCACTATATACTTCCAAAGAATTTACAATGGAATGACAAAAATATTGCATTTTACAGACGAGAAAATTATGATTGAGTGGCTATAAAGGTGTCAGTGATGACATAAATGATGAAGATTAGGAAGTGTATAAAGTCTCAATCATAGACTGTATATAAAAATGGACGTCGACTCCACGTTTAGAAAATGAAGTCAATGCAGAAGTGCCTTAAACTTGCATTCTATAGAATGACCATTAGGGGGCGACTCCACTGGTTGCAAAAAGAAGTCTGATTGTATTGAAATCTATGGGAAAATGACGCTACTTGTCAATTAATTTGTTACCTCAGCAAACGTTTACATTACTTGTTTATGGTCTGAATCGCTAGTTTGAAGTTTTCTTCAATACAACATTCATTTTTCATATTATGGTCCTATTTTAAAGAAAATAGACGTTAAAGCAGAGTGGTTTTAGGACATGGCTACCCCATGATTGACACTCAGGGTGACCTGCCTATTTATCTGGATAGAGGCCAGAGTGATGTGTCGGACATTTGACTTCTCATTGTGTTTTCAGTTCATAAAGGTTAGCGCTAAGATGTTGTTTGCCTGAAAATGTCTTGTTCGGCGTTCAGTTGTTCTAAAAGACACTTGGAGGAGTCGGCAGTTCAATTTTTTCCGGTAAGTACGTTTTTGTTTTAATCTTATTTCTTTGCTAGCCAAAATTAGCATCCCTGTTAATATCACAGTTCAGGTGACGATGCACCTTGCTAACCAAGCTAGCCAGCTAGTGCTAGGGTTAGCTGATAACTTAGCGATTGCTATGCTAACGGTACCTGGCCCCGCTGGGCTGATAACCTGTGTCAACCTGGGTTAGCCCGTGGAAGTGTTCAGTCCAATTAAAAGGTACATTTAATCGACGTTAATCTAACAACGTTTGGTTTGTGTTTCTCTTGTTAAGATAACGTGACGTATACAAAATGTGTAGAAAAATGTTTGTCATATGCAAGATTGTTCATTTAATACTCAAAACACCTGTCCTGACAGTTGACAGATATTTGTGATTAACTGTGATCCACCGCATCTTAACTCAAGTGTTTGTCTTTTATTGTCATTTGAAAGGTTTCAACACTGTGAAAACTGAGTGCCCATTGCCAACAGGAAAAGGACCTCATGTATGAAGCAGCCCATTTGTTTCCATTCATCTGGTTTTGGAGAAGGGAGACTGCATGGACATCCTTAGTTCTCAAATGTGCTGTGATGATGATGCTAGAAAACCACTCCCAGATGAAATGACAGACTAACTGCTGATTAGGTTGTTTATTATTCTCTGTCTTTAGTATTTAAAGGTTCAGTTTCTGACCTGCAACTTCATTTATGCTGTTGTTGACAGGTGATGGTAGTAACACTTTTAAGAACAGAATTTATAAATATTAAACTGTGATTAAGTGATGGATCATCTCTAGCACTGTCACCACCTCCACATGTGAAAGTATTTACCAATCAACATCAGCATGTTTTTTGATCCTTCATTGTCAGTGTTGTCGGACAGTAACATTTTAACATTTCTAGTATGTATGTATGTAGTTGATTAAAGCTAACAGAGAAATAGCCACACAATGCTGTACGTGTTACTATTGTGAAAATTCATATCAGGTGTGTTCTATGAAAACCTCCAACAAAGTTAAAGCAAGAGCTTCACAAATAACTTTATTGGACATTATAAACTACATTAATTTAAACAATTTACAACACTGGAAACATGTATAAAACAATGTAAAAAAAAATAGATTAATTAAATACTGTAGTGTACAATTTACAGTGAACTGTAACTAAGAGGTAGTTGAATCAACAGTGCAACAGAATTTTTAGTAGCAATTATTATCATAATTAACTCCAACAAGGAGGTTATGTTTTCACCTGTGTCTGAACCTGCACTGTGGTCTGTCCTTTTTCTTCCTGTAATACACGTTAGTATCTGAAAACCAGACAGGATAGTCGCAGCTTACTGAACACATTCCATCCGCTTGCAGTGGGAGACAGCTGTTCCACTTGGCTCTGGTTCTGATGTGTTTGACCCCTAGCTGGAGGTGACCCCAATCTGCTTGGCTGTGACTGGGGTTTGAGAGCAGTTCAGGGATGGGACTGGTATTTTTGGAGCAGAAAAAGAGATGAATGCTGGGGTCGGCGCTAGGATAAAGACAGAGTAGAGGTATGAATGTGGAGGAGGCATGGGTGGGATACAGCTGCGACTGGGGCCAGTACTGGTACTTAGGTTTGGATTAAGGGATTAATTAGTGTTTGAACAAATGGAATTTACAAATCTGCACCTCCCCGAAGGTGCATCATAACGTAAAAAAATGTAAAACCACTGAGGTACATCTCCTTTGATATTAAAATTCAGTGGTTATTTTGATAATAGACAAAGTCAATTTAACACTAGTAGTCAAGATTCAGTATAGTGGCGCCCAGTGGGGTAGTTGTAGAGGTAAGGAAGTCAAGTCACATGACTTAACTAGACTCAAACTTGAGGAGGCAGTTGACTTGAAAGGACTTGACTCTTTTATTAAATATTTGCATTTTTCTAGAAATTGAGAAGTTATGTTTTGCTTTTGAAACGTGATTGGGTCATTTCTAGTGCACTGCATGAAAACCTGGCAACCTACTGGAATGTAGCAGAGGTCTGCAGAGCCCATGAAGAAGGGTACATGAATCTGTCTTTTTAGCTAACTTATTGGCTGGTCAAATGTTATTTTAGAAAGCTAACTTTAAATTGAACCTATGTTATGCTAATCACCTAATAAGTTTAACCTATGTTATGCTAATTATCTTACACAAATCCATTCTGACAGACTCCTTTAATGGAAATATCAGGTCAAGTGACTTTTATTTATATAGTGCCAAATCATAACAGAATTTACGTCAGGGCACTTTTTGAGCTGGCTACTGGGGCTTGGCTTACTACTGTAGATAACAATTATGTTTCCATGGTGTGTGGCTGCACATGCAATTTACTGTGTGTACCATCATCGGTATAAGACGTGCACAGACAACACACAAGCAAGAGAGAGCAGGATTTATTAGGATTTATAAATCACTGCTTGAACAGGGCAACTTATGTGACTTGTTCTGACAAATCATAATGTCTGCCATGAAAAAGTTCTTATGTTCTCAACTATGATATTATATATTCACAACACTTTAAAGGGGAATTCCACCAATTTGAGATCAGTTTAGTAGTCATGAGTTCAACTCAGGATGAGGAGCTTTGTCAATTTTGAAAAAGTAACTGATGATGTCGTCAGGGTTATCCCAAAGGTTGTTGCCATTCATTATTTTAACAGTGCTGATTGTCCTGAAATGCACAGTCATTCTCTTAAGGATTGGGGATAACGTGCCACATATGTCATCTGTCTTACACACAGTGGTGAGAGTCTGTCTGACCTGCTTTCAGTGCACTGACAATCCAGATCTGTCTAATCTTTTCAGTGTCCCTCTAGGAACATATACAGCCTATAATTAGAGGTTCCCGTGTGAAGGTCAGACGTACTGTTTGTGTCTGGCTGGGTGGGTGGTCTGTAACATAGCTGGTGGGGGGAAAGATTTTGTATGTCCATCAGAATGATCGTGCAGTGCTCAGGGTCATGACCTGTGACCTCACAGAAATTCCCTCTGAGGCATGACTTCCTCTCAGGACTCTCTCTCTTTCCATACACTCTACATAAACTAACACCCAGCCCTGCTCTTGCTGATGGATTACCCCATCCTCCTATTTTTCCATGTAGGTTATGGAGAGAGACGACTGTCCTCCAATGAAAACAACAGCATCAGTCATTTGTTCAAAACTTGAATATGGCCTATCTAACTGACAAAAACTTTTATATGACGTGACATCACCACATACACTGCAGATATGGGATTTAAAAATATCTCATAATAATGCTTTACCACCACATATCTGTGTCTGAATTCTGAATGTATGCATGCATCCACTATATACTTCCAAAGAATTTACAATGGAATGACAAAAATATTGCATTTTACAGACGAGAAAATTATGATTGAGTGGCTATAAAGGTGTCAGTGATGACATAAATGATGAAGATTAGGAAGTGTATAAAGTCTCAATCATAGACTGTATATAAAAATGGACGTCGACTCCACGTTTGGAAAATGAAGTCAATGCAGAAGTGCCTTAAACTTGCATTCTATAGAATGACCATTAGGGGGCGACTCCACTGGTTGCAAAAAGAAGTCTGATTGTATTGAAATCTATGGGAAAATGACCCTACTTGTCAATTAATTTGTTACCTCAGCAAACGTTTACATTACTTGTTTATGGTCTGAATCGCTAGTTTGAAGTTTTCTTCAATACAACATTCATTTTTCATATTATGGTCCTATTTTAAAGAAAATAGACGTTAAAGCAGAGTGGTTTTAGGACATGGCTACCCCATGATTGACACTCAGGGTGACCTGCCTATTTATCTGGATAGAGGCCAGAGTGATGTGTCGGACATTTGACTTGTCATTGTGTTTTCAGTTCATAAAGGTTAGCGCTAAGATGTTGTTTGCCTGAAAATGTCTTGTTCGGCGTTCAGTTGTTCTAAAAGACACTTGGAGGAGTCGGCAGTTCAATTTTTTCCGGTAAGTACGTTTTTGTTTTAATCTTATTTCTTTGCTAGCCAAAATTAGCATCCCTGTTAATATCACAGTTCAGGTGACGATGCACCTTGCTAACCAAGCTAGCCAGCTAGTGCTAGGGTTAGCTGATAACTTAGCGATTGCTATGCTAACGGTACCTGGCCCCGCTGGGCTGATAACCTGTGTCAACCTGGGTTAGCCCGTGGAAGTGTTCAGTCCAATTAAAAGGTACATTTAATCGACGTTAATCTAACAACGTTTGGTTTGTGTTTCTCTTGTTAAGATAACGTGACGTATACAAAATGTGTAGAAAAATGTTTGTCATATGCAAGATTGTTCATTTAATACTCAAAACACCTGTCCTGACAGTTGACAGATATTTGTGATTAACTGTGATCCACCACATCTTAACTCAAGTGTTTGTCTTTTATTGTCATTTGAAAGGTTTCAACACTGTGAAAACTGAGTGCCCATTGCCAACAGGAAAAGGACCTCATGTATGAAGCAGCCCATTTGTTTCCATTCATCTGGTTTTGGAGAAGGGAGACTGCATGGACATCCTTAGTTCTCAAATGTGCTGTGATGATGATGCTAGAAAACCACTCCCAGATGAAATGACAGACTAACTGCTGATTAGGTTGTTTATTATTCTCTGTCTTTAGTATTTAAAGGTTCAGTTTCTGACCTGCAACTTCATTTATGCTGTTGTTGACAGGTGATGGTAGTAACACTTTTAAGAACAGAATTTATAAATATTAAACTGTGATTAAGTGATGGATCATCTCTAGCACTGTCACCACCTCCACATGTGAAAGTATTTACCAATCAACATCAGCATGTTTTTTGATCCTTCATTGTCAGTGTTGTCGGACAGTAACATTTTAACATTTCTAGTATGTATGTATGTAGTTGATTAAAGCTAACAGAGAAATAGCCACACAATGCTGTACGTGTTACTATTGTGAAAATTCATATCAGGTGTGTTCTATGAAAACCTCCAACAAAGTTAAAGCAAGAGCTTCACAAATAACTTTATTGGACATTATAAACTACATTAATTTAAACAATTTACAACACTGGAAACATGTATAAAACAATGTAAAAAAAAATAGATTAATTAAATACTGTAGTGTACAATTTACAGTGAACTGTAACTAAGAGGTAGTTGAATCAACAGTGCAACAGAATTTTTAGTAGCAAGTATAATCATTATTCATCATGACGCCTAATGTGTGAGACAGTTCATATTTATTTGCTCCAGTAACAATATCCCTTGTTGGAACAGCACACTGATATTAACTATAATGGCTGAGGACTATGAAATATGAACTCTAATGTTTTAAACTATTGACAATTTGTTACAGCTACAGTGGAGTCCAAAGGTCATCTAATTGTATGTGTGACATGGGGCAGAGACTGTAATAAGACAGCGAGGGTGTAGGGAACAAGGAAGAGCAGAGCTGATAAGACTGAACAATGTTATGGCCACTAGTGTTACATTAAAAAATGCTTTATTATCATATAAGACACTGTGTTTATGTTTGGGAAGAGAAGATCTTCATGTGTGGAAACTGCAGGTGGAGGTGGTGAAGGGCCTCCATCATTGCTGCAAGAGGTTATAGGTGTTGGATGGAAAAAAACATTATAATAGAGAGAAATCATATCAATATCGTAGAGTATAGAGAAAAAGACAAAAGACGCAGCACTCTGATAATCTGAGAATACATTATTCCCTCAGCTTAGTTGTAATAAACAGTCTGCTGAACTGTTTTTCATTAAATAACAATAGAATAGAAACTAATACTCAGTTTGGAGTCATTGTGCAGGTGCACATGTCATGATGGTTCTCGGCTCTCAGTGATGTTCTTTATTCTGAAACAGACACAGAATCATTCCAACAGATGTTTTGACTCCTGTGATCAATAATGAAATGAACTAGAGCTGAAAAACTAAAACTGAACCAAACTTAATATGAACAAACACGACACACACATCTGCAGATCTGCTCTTTAACATCATGTCGAGACACGACAGTTAACTGTAATGAAGTCAATGTTTAGTGACTGCGCATCCAGCATTCTTCCCATTTCAAAAAAACAAAATGGCGACGGCCAAAATGCAAACTCCTGGCTTCAAAACGGCAGATCACAAACCAATGGGTGATGTCACGTTCAGTTGCCACTTGGTCTCAATTTGCTGCTCACTACTGAGTAAAGAATTGAGTTTCCATGAAAAAATAGTGAATGAGTGAACGTGGGGATGATTTTGGACACAGAGCATTTCTGAAGCAAAGTAACCTATGATATTAACTAGTTTACAAGTAGCTCTACTAGCTAATGACTCGCTTACAGCTGTCTCAACTACCCTAAAACTAGTGTAAAAGTAGTTCAACTAGTTTAGAATTATAAATCATTTTGCATTCTTTCTCTTACAATACACTAAATATTACTAACCTTCGCTTTTCTATCAAGAAATCTTACTGAGATGAATCTTGACGGAGCAGGGGAATGTGGAACACACTCATGGTCTAGGGTGGACTGGACCCCTACTTAGCATACCCCTCCCCTAAGGTTAAAACGGTATAAAAATATGGAATGCGCTAACATCAGTGGTTCTCCCGCTCGTCTCTCGAGTTACTACTACTGTGCTACTGAGATTCATTCTTTAGCTCAAAGCTATGCCTTCCCTCCCCACATGTGTCTCTCCTGGATGCCACAATATCCACGGCTCTGTGACTTTATTCAAATTTCTCAAAGATGATGAAAAGAAGAGGTGGATTGATATTGTAAAGAGCCAAGATGGGAATGAAGTAAAGATCACCACGAAAAGCCACCTCTGCGGTCAGCAGAACATTTTTCAGCAGATTGTTTTTGAATGGTTTCCAGAAACAACTGGGAATCACTGGCAATAACAGGCTCCTACTGAAGAATGAGGCTGAACCTAACGTCTCTCTCTCTGGCCTTCAACATCCTGTTCCGCTCACAGGATGTGCCATCAGTGCTGCTGCATGCCCACCAGTCAGTGTAAGTTAGCTGAGCTTGTGTGCTTATGTTAGACCACAGATGTGATGTTGGCTAATGCATGTATTGTTATACATATGTCAGGGCATGTATGGTTATACTTCCGTCGTATCCTAAGTGAGAACATGTCGAAATTACACCGCTTATCCTGAGTTAATGTTTTGCTGGTATATGCATAAACTATGATTACAAATTATACCAAACATCGGTATTTAATGGCAAACATTAACCGTGGGACACCTTGCTATGTAAGTTGGCACCTGCTATCCACCACAAGCCCGAGAATTTTGGGTTTTACCATGGAACGTTTAATTTACCAAAACAACCAGTCATATTAGCATGTAGCAACAGCAACATATGTACAGTATGCATAGTGATTTCATACCTAAACTGTTTGCTTCAGTTAAAACGAACTCAGGCTCCTTAGCCCAGCTACTGAAAAAATCTAAAATAATGCACAAATCAGTCATTTCAATGCTAAAGATAGAACATACTTATAAACCCATTTGATTTCCCACCATTGAAAAAGGTGGTGGGTTAGGATTAATTGGAAAGCAAATGCGCCAAGAAAATAACTAAAATAAAATATTTTAAAAACCTGTGACACTACAACGAACTAGTGACATGTTTGTGACAAAACCTTGGGAATTATATTTTGCTACTGTGTTCCAGCTTCTTTAAAAATGGTGATTGGCCTGAGGAAGTGTTATAATTAACAGTCTGAACACGATATGGTACAGTTCATCTATCAAATTTGATGAAACACATGAAGATTTTCAGTATTATAGTGATTACCTCGGGGCTGGTTTCTGGTCAAACCAATGAAGGATCCACTGTAAGCACCAAGTAGTTGAACAGACATATTGTTGTTGTAGTTGCTCCAGAACATTGTATTTGAATTTAAACTGCGATGTTGGATTAAAGTGCTGACATAATTTAAGGCTGTTAAAATTCACCTCAGATGAACCATGGTGGAATTTTTACTCTTTTCGTACAGGTAATTCTAAATTAATCATACTATTTTTTCAGATTAAGTATTAGATGTCAATCCTTCTTAGCTGGTAGGCCTAATAGTATGACCAGCCATCTTTACTTAGACTTCTTTCAGCTACGTTTCAGTTATCAACAGGGGGTGGTTTTTTGTTTTGCTCTGCTGAACCTTTTGCCAAATTGCAAAATATTCATTCATTTTAAAAATAAGTTTGTGGAGGAGCAAAGTACCTAAGATTCTGTTGTATGCTTTATTAAATGAAACTGATTGTCACAAAAACTGTGGGTCAACTGAAAAATAACAAGATGGCTTGAGTCACAAAAGTAGATTAAAGTGCTAAACTTTTATTTACAAAAAATAGTGAGGAAAAAAAAACTTTGACATCCACAGCAAAAAAAAACAACCAATATTATCTACAACTTGCAAAAGTCACCTGTCTGGTTCACAGCCACCCTCAGAGTGTTGGAATACTACTTGAGAGCCTTCTTCTTCTTCTTCTTCTTTTCTTCTTCTTCTTCTTTGATGCTGTTTAGTGGAAGCTGGCATCCAAGTAGTTGCATTACTGCTATTTTTTGACATCACTCAGCTCCTACATTGTCCAGTCTACTAGATCTTTTGCTTTAGTCCAGTTTCCCAACTCTCTTTCTCTACTCCCCAAACGTTCCATTTCCTTCAACATATCCTCCCTTTCTGATGTTTATTGACTGCATTTTTAATAAGGACATGTTCTATAGTTTTCCGGTGCCTGACATTGCTCAAGACCGTTTGGATGTTTCCCTATCATATGTGTACTTTGCAGATTGCTGTGTCCTATTCTTAATTATAATATGATGACCTCTTCTCTCCCTCTCTTCCTCCCCTGTACCTTACACTGCCAACTTTGTTTTGAACTGTATAGAAATGTCTTCCCCTTGTCTACTGATACCAGTGTTGTTGCCATTCACTATGAATAATTTTCCTTACAATACTTTTTCCCTGTTTTTTAGATATCTTAATTCTGATATCTATATTTCTTTTGTTGTTCTGTAGAGCTTGTTTTGCTAGTTTAAACTTTTTTCGTTCCCTCTAATACCTATATGAGCTGGTATCAGTAAGGATATGATTTTGGTGCCTTGGTTGATTGCTTTGGAGTGAACTGATACTATTTTGAAAGCTAAATCCTGTGAGAATTAGACATACCTGACTTAACACTTTGAGTGCCAATATGGAATCGCTGCAAATCAGGACTTCATTTGGTTTGTTCTGTACAATCCATTCCAGTGCCATGAAAATGGCTGTGTACACAGTTAGGACAGTTAGAGGTTTGTTTGAATATTTCAGTTTTGTACTCTGGAATTGTGATTACAAAGCCTGTACTGTCTGTGATTGTGTGTGACTTTTGAGCCCTCAGTAAAAACGTGCTAAAAATCTGAATATTTGTGCTCTGTCTAGCAATAGAATGTACTCATTAAATCTGCCTTTCTATTTCTTGCCTTAATTTACAGCAATTCCATACCCACCTCAGGAATTTCCAGCATCCAAGCAGGGATTACTGGCCAAATGACAGTTGGGCAAAATTCTAGCTGTGATATCCCTAGGTTTCTTGCTGTTGTTTCTCTTGTCCAGCCAGAACTTGTTTTTGGTGCTCTGTGCCTTTCCCAGCAGTTCTGCAACATTTTTTAGTTGGATTATTTTAATAGTGATTTTAGTTATACTCATGACCTTTGAGATTTATCCAGTAAATAACCAATAATTGCTTCCTGCGTAGGCACAATGGCATTTCTAGAGTTTCTACTTGGACGGCACACACGGGAGGTTCTTACTGCACTAATACAAACTCTTAGGGCTCTAGCTTGAGCAACGTCTTGTGCTTTAAGAGCTGTTTCTGATGCCGAACCATATGCTACACTGCCATAGTCTGCCCTTGATCTGATTAAGGATATGCAATTGTGTTTCAGTGCATATCATTTTCTTTCCCCATGTTAATCTGGTGTCAAAGTGGACCCCTAAAAAAACAAAATGTTTCCATTTCTGGTCTGCTTCCATACATGTCCAGAAGAAAATTCCCCCTACCCCTCCTTCTCCTAAAGAGCATTACTTTAGTTTTTTCAACTGAGAATTTAAATCCCCATTTTTTCCCCCACATTTCAACTTTCTTTATTCCTTCCTGTAGTTTTTTTTACTACATGTTCCAAATTCCTTTTTTTCTACAAGGCCCCGTCATACGCAAATAATGATCTTTCCATATCTGGTGACATGGACTCAAATACATCATTTATCATGATTGAGAATAATATATGACTCCTGTTGAGTCCCATTTTCTACCTCATATTTTCGGGACAATTCAGCTCCAATGTTTACTTGAATAGTTCTCTTCTTTTATTTTTTTTTAATTATCCAATTAAACATCTTTCCCCTGATTCCCATAAAATGCATTTTAATCAATAGTCCTTCCTTCCATAGCATATATGCCTTTTCTACATCAAAGAACACTGCTGCCACTGTTTCCTTATTAATTTGATGCCTTCCTTGTCTTCTAAACATACTGAATCTATACCCCTCCCTTTTCTAAATCCGCTCTGACATCCTAGTATTAGCTGCTGATTCTCTGAATAATACATCAATCTTTCATTTTACCATACATTCCATAAGTTTACATATATGCAATGTCAGGGCAATTGGCCTATAATTTGGTGGGTTGCTTGCATCTATCCTGGTTTCCTTATAGATACATAACTGCCTCCTTCCAGGTTGCTGGAACCTTCCTCCCACACTTTTTTATTACAATGTTGATACTTTATGCAATCCTTCGCTACTTAAATGTATTAACATAATATAACCTATTTCATCCTTTCCTGGAGCAGTCATTCAAGTTTTAGCAAGCACTCTTTTTAATTCTTACATTGTAAATGGAGTATTCTTCAGTATTCTTCTTTTTCCTTAAAGCATCCATATTTTCAGATTTCGTTTCTTCTCTACCTCTTCTTCCCTCCTCAGATAAGTTGTTAAAACTGTGTATCTTAACAAAAATATTAGCCAAAAGCTCCGCTGTCCTACTATTAGTTACTGCTAATTCATTTTCAGTTGTTAGCACAGGATAACTCCACTCCCTTCCCCTCCCAACTTTCTAATCATCCCCTACACTTCTCCTGCGGGAGTTGTGATCCCAATTGTGCCTCTATACATGTAATGTTCCAGCATGGCATTGCTTTCATGTTTGTTTTCCCTTTACTTTTAGGAATAGATTTTAGAGCAGCTGCCCTAATACTAATGACAGTTTTCTTACTCCCCCATAATTAGTCATGTGCTTTGAAATCCCCACACCATACCATGCTTGCTCTACGTTGCCCTTCTATTTCTTCGATATTGTTTCTATTCTCATACATGCATTATAAACATCCACCACCACCAATTCCTTCATTTCAACCCATACCTCCACTACCACATATTCCATTTCTTTTCCTATACCCAGTTTTCTGTATGAGATCCCTTGCTTCCCAAATCTGCCCCCTCCTCCTCCTTCTTTCCTATCTCACCTAATAGCTACATATCCATAAATTTCAAAGACCAAATGTGGCTACAACCAAGATTCTTGTATGCACAGAATGTCTGGTTTCTCTCTCCTATTATATATACATTTTCTGAGTCCCTGTCCAATATAAAACTTCTTGCATTCCACTGAAATATTAAAATTTTTATTAATGTCAACCAATACTTGATTCTTGGCTTGCCTGCAGACTTAAATTGTCTCTTACTTCCTTCCACTTCAATGCTACCATATCCAGATAATGCACTGCTGCTTTAACGAATATTTGAATCCTCTCAGTTTTTGACTTGACCTCAGATGTTGCATTTATAACCCCTAGAAACAGTTCGGTTAAAGTTAGATCTTTATCTGCTCAAAAATATGACGTGGCGGCCTTCCCACTTATATCTTACACAAAGAGAGAAAAGGAAGGACAGGTTGTGTCAATGTATATTGAGTTCTTTGTTTATCAAATAAACAACACAAAACATGTGTTTTGATTAATCTCCATTTGTAAATCAAAGTAAAACTCTGTTAATTGTATTATCTTTCTTAAAGTACATTACCGACTAGTAGACAAGATCTTTTATAATGGAGAACAGTGGTAATAATAGTCCCCTCGACTCTTCATTTGAGCCCCCTTCACTGTGGTTGACTTCATGTTTTCTCTATAACCAAGTCTTGTCATTTGTTAAACACTAAACTAAATACACTCAGAAGTGGAATATTGTTGCTAAAGACAACAATATATAGATAACTAAACAGAAAAGCTTTGTTCTTTTTTTTAAAACTGAAGATTAGTTGCTGAGCTTGCACATCAATGTCTCTTTGTCCTGACTGCTTTTATTGTTCCTGTTGAGGTTGACCTTGTGGTGCTGTACTGCTCTCTGGTGGCGCTTTTTGTTATTACACAAGCTATGACTAACATTTGGGTCAGTTGACCAACATGCTGTAAATTAAACAGTCATCTGACCTTATTACATTCCTCTGGTTTCCAGTATTTGAGTATTCCAGTAATGAATTTAGTTAACTGATGCTCTTTTAACCACACAACCCATCGTCTTTTGTGTTTGTTTTTTTCATTTTTGTTTAGGTAACATACTCAAGTTAAGAGTTGGTGATATTTTGTCACCTGTTAAGTACACAGTAACAGGGAGACAGAGTAATCTAAAAGAGACCAGAAACAGAGTTGTGTAACCAGAGTTTGACGAATTCTCTGCTGTGGAAACATAAACTGTGATTCCCTCAGCTTTTACTGTCATTCTCTTTTTTCTTTGTCTCTCAGCTGTGCTAGCTAGAGTCATCTGAAACTGATTTATTCCAATGATCCTACAGCACACGTCCATCCAGTGTTTACATGCACTATCCTCTCAACTAGAGAGTATAAATCAAACATCCCTGCACAACTACTACACTGTAGGAGCGTGCTGTAGATCAGGAATGACTGCACAATCTGGAAACTATTACGCTGCTTAACTGTGATGGATCATTTCAAAAGCATGTCCGTTGCTCTGGGTTTTGTCATCATAAACCCAGGCTGTGTGCGTGAGAACTCAGCCAGTACTTCCATGAAAGATAGACTTTTCATGACTTTGCATGAGCAATGAAATGTGTCTGTACTGGAAGTTCAAAGCCAAAAAGCAAATAATGATGCCGAGTTTCCCTGTACTCGTACCAACACACAGTAAATTCTTATGCAACTATATCTATAATCTGTAACACTTAATCACACTTGTTAGTAGTCAACAGAACATCAACATGATATTACTGCATTATTCTGTATCCTATATTTGACAAAATATATTGTAAGTGCTGTAGTTTTAAAGTATATTTTTTTAGGCCTTTATTGGATAGCACAGTAGAGAGAGACAGGAAATGGGGAGGCAGAGAGAGGGGGAATGACATGCAGTAAAGGGCCGTACAATGCGGGAGTCGAACTGGGACCGACTGCAGCGAGGACTGTAGCCTCTACATATAAGGCGCCTGCTCAACCCACTGCGCCACTCGACGCCCCAATTGCTGTAGTTTTAAATAATAAAATAATTGAGATGGCTGTGAGCATGTGATTAATTGATGCTGTGAGTTTTGCTATGAATTATTTTGTCTCTTTCTTCAGTGCTAAATAGTCAGCAATATCATTTGTGAATCCCTCTAATGAGTTAGCTGCTAATGCTAACTACCCTACCTAACCAGAAAGTCTTTTGTTTTCTTGCTTCACTTGTTCACTTTCTCTTCTCCATATTTCTGTGACTTTTTCAGGTCCTTGGCACCCCATCTGAGGATAACTGGCCAGGTGTAAACTCCTTGCCTCACTTCAAACCAGGTGAGACCATACATATTATAAAGCACAGTGAACACACATGCTGTAAACTCTCACTCACTTGTTTAAAATTCACTAAACCAAATGATAATTAATAACTCAACATAGAGTATGATAAGATGTTATCATGGAGCCGGCTGTCACTCATTATTCTGTAGATAGATAGATAGATAGATAGATAGATAGATAGATAGATAGATAGATAGATAGATAGATAGATAGATAGATAGATAGATAGATAGATAGATAGATAGAGGTGTCCCGCAGCTCATTAGTAATAATAATAATAGTAGTGTGTGTATGTGTGCTAAAGTGTAAGTGTTAGCATGGAGCCACATTTTACTCAACATAGGCCACATATCCACCGCAGGAACTTTCCCCAAGAACCAGGAATCTTTTGAGGAACTATGCAAGTTTTGACCACAGGAACTTTAGGAAGGAAATTTAATTCTGAGGTATTTGATCGATCCCCAAAAAGGTACCTGGTCACGGGGTAGTACTTTCAAAAGATTCAGGAACTTTGGGGGGTGTGGTCTGCAGTGCTCAACATTTCTGACTGGTCGAATACTCGCTGCATTTTATTTCACCTGCAATGTTTAAAAGTCCACAGCGAGCGAGTGAGCAAGCACCGAGCGAGCAAACACATTTGCCACGAAACAGGTCTGGGAGAAGGTGAAAAAATAAACAAACGGAGTGGCTATTGTTTCCACCCGCCACGTATAATACAAGATTGTCCCATACTTGAAAATAAAATGCTGCCTCCTGTATTGAATGAATACGAGATGCAATTTGGCCCATATTTTCGTTCATGTAATGTCCTCAAAGTGCTGTGAATAATGTAATGTCAAGTAATCTTCCTGGGACTTTAGGCTGCGGTGGAAACACAGACAGCAACACAGGAACCTTTTTGCTCTTGAAGAAAAGTACCTGGAACTAAAAGTTCCAGGTCAAAACGCAGCTATAGAGTGTGATAAGATCTTAGCATGGAGTCTATTGTCACTCATTATCCTTTATGCTTAAGTGTTAGCATGGAGCCATTTCTTACTTAATATAACATGGTAAAGTGTTAGCATGGATCCACTAGAGCTGATGATCTCTACAGGTACACACTTCTTTAGTAACCTGATCATAAAAATGAACCAATGGGACAGTCTACCTACCACTGTACTCCGTTAATGCAGCAGCAACAGCAGCTTCAGGAGTGGGGGTGGCAGCTCTGCTAGGGTAGCCGTGCCCTCTGGGAGCTCATTAGGGCTTTTTAGAGGGAACACGAATGGAGAGTGCAGATTAGTGTTGGTGTTGATGTAGGGAAGAAGAGCTGGAGTGGAGGACAGGGGACAGACAGGGATGGCCATAAAGAGGGTTAGAGTAATGGTGCGGGGCAGCGAGGCATCACAAAGATGTGACCCAGCCTCCAATCTCCAGTGGCCAATTAGGGACCAACTGGTGTGACCCTCATGGTCTCACACACACACACAGAAACACATACAAATGTAATCTCTCATCCTGTGGCCATGGCGACAGTTGGCCCTTGTTAGCCTCTCACATACTGTGTTGAACAGCTGTGCAGCTGTCTGAACCAGAGACACAGACACACACACACACACGCACAAACACACATATGCCTAGATTAGCCTAGTTTTTGCCTCCAAGCGTTGTATTTGTTTATATGATGTGTGCAGATCTGATGTTATTGCAGCTGCATTACTAACAAACACAGGAAGGAGGAGAAATAATTATCATATATTAGGAAAAATCTTCACACGAAATGGAATTATAATCTGCTGGCTGTGCTTAAAACTGCATGAGTAGAAATAAAGTTCAGTATGTTCATTTCATATGATTCTAAAAAAAAAGATCTATAATTATTATTCAAAGGCTGAACGATAAGAAGGCATATAGAATATTAATCTGAGAAATTCACTTGTTTGATATTAATCTGTATGTATTTTAATCATTGTAGACCTTGAGTAACATAATGGGATAATACAAAAGTCTGTCACTAATCTGAGAGTTCTTTGCAATATTCTAAGATCATTATATTTATTTTCTCAAAAAAACATTAACAGTAGCTTTGTCACTGGTTAGCTTGACATACACTATAAAATCCTACAGTGAGCAGCAGATGGCAGTAATACAACAGTCTGGAAACCTCCTTGCAGGGTTTCCACAGCAGCACTGAGCTCCTCTGAGCTGTTATCTGTTCACTCTGCCAACTAAATCACTCCTCTGGTTATGATTCATCACATTTTACTGTTACTTCTACACGCAAAATGCTTTCCAATCGTTGTGATACATCACTTAAGTTTGGGTCTCAGACATGACAGTGGCTCTGGCTCAACCTCAGAGTGGAGGCGCCACTTATTTTTTCACATTTTTGTGGTTATGAAAAGGTTCCACAGATTCCCCCTCACTTCTACTCATATCTCACTTCAGCTCTGCTGTCTTACTTATTGATGTGTTAGCTTGGGCTTTTACACTGCACTCAGAGCTAGACCATTTTGATCTGTGAATTTCTTCTTCATCATCACACTCATCACTGTTATTAGTGATGACTAAGGTTAAGTTTCATGGTTTTGTTTTGTAATTGGACAGAAAGCAGAGGAGTCAGGCAGGCAAAGCTAATATACAGTATTTAACAAATTAATAAAAAGGGGGAATGTGGAAACAACTATCACCCATCATATAGTTAGTTCACCCTTTATATTTGTTTTCAAGAGACAATCATGATCACAAGAATAAATGTTTTAACATAATCCAAATTATTGATAGATTATAATTTCACTATTAATGTTTTTTAAACCCAGTTTGAGTATCCTGTACAGCTCAAGTAATTTGACAGGAGGCACTTTCTCTTATAAAGACATATAGATAAAGCACACATTATTGGTTACACCTTTTCAGATGAAGTACAATGAGGAGTCATTATTTAATCTATTTTGCAACAATTTTGACCATTGGGTTTTTGGTCCACCTCTCTTACCAAGGTCCTTCTCCCCTGATTGCTCATTTTAGTCCTGATTGTCTCAAACATCAGAGTATAATACAATAAAATATATCTGTTTGATTGCATATCCAAATGTACATGCAGGAGCAATGGCTATCATCTTATAATCACCTGGGCACCTGTGGTCAGTTCAGGCCAGCCCTGCTGCTGAACTGGATGACTGGACCCAATGTTGGGTAGCTGGCAGGCTGAAAGTTGACACTGACGGACAGTTCGGTGGTTGGCTAGTAAGGATTAGGCTGGTAATGTAGGTGACAGCGCAGGCTGACTGTGTGTCCACATGGCAATTTTGGCTCAGATTAAGAGAACAGTGCAGCATCATAAAACTAACTAGAAAATTCCAGGGAAATTTTGAGTGCCACGGGGGCTACTGCCGGGATGAGTACATGATTTATTTCCAGTGTTCAAAAGTCACCCTGATCATATTCTGGTTTTGAGAAATGTCTTGATATAAAAGACTCTGATATAAAACAATGTCACATCCCTCCATCATGGATTATGTGGGAAATATCTCATATTCTGTCTTGTTTTTTTTAATAAAACAAGAGGCAACATGTCTTCAAACTGGCATTTAAAGGGTTAAAATCCCGAAAACTAATAAACATTTGGTAGGTTTGAGCAGAACTGAAGTGCTTTAAGAGATTTATGCAAAAAAAAGCAGAAAAAAATATTGATACATGATGATTTTATAGCATTTTCTTTGTGTGTCCTTTTTTGGACGCGAGGAACCCCAGAGGGTACAAAATGTGTTACCAGTGTATAATAGACCTGTAACAGTAACTGACATTAGATTTTAAAAATATGTCAAAAAAGACACTTTCTTGCAGAAATCCATACCTTCAGCTGTAACACAGCCAAAATGATCAGCAAATCAAAAAAGAAAAGTGAAGAAAATGTCCAAAAAAGGACAGAGGGACCCCTGAGGGTTAATAAACCCCATGAACCGCTATTTAAATTACCACTATTATGTTTTTTTCGGTGCTAAATTTAACATTACTGGGGAGGAGAGCAACGCGACTAGAAGTGACAGCGAGAGAGGGCTAGTAGCTTCTCCTCTCCTCCGTCTCAGCGGAGACCGTCACAACTTCATTCACTCTTTTAACAAAACAAAACAAAAAGCAACGAAGGAAGCAGTAAATGGACTTACATATTTAAGACCTAACTAAATGTAATTTAAGACCTAACATGCGGCTAATGTAAAGCTAGCAGAGCTTGGAGAGTTGGTTATCTGGTTGCTAGGCGCACGCACGCACGCACGCACGCACACAGGTCAGGAGCTGCCGTTGCCATGGCAATGTGAAAATCTGCCCAGAATTTGGCTTCTACATGGCTTCAAAACAACTGCAAATTATGAGAAAACCGTTACTTCTTTTCATAAACCGAAAAGACCGTGTCAGACACTGAAGCCAGAAGTTTCTACAGTCTCTATTTTATTCAGATATTCCTTAAAATGAGTGAGTAAGCTCAGTGCGAAGACAGAGAGAGATTCTTTTGAAAAAAAAAGACGATTACATTAGGTGTCAATGAGAGTGAGACAGGTATTGCTGCCGGACTCGGCACCCCCGTTTAAATTTTGTGCAGACCCTGCCTGTCAAAGTTACATTTTATGAATCCCAACAACTATGTCTACATTTTCAGAAAGAATTATTTGTCTCCTTTTTACGGTTTGGCCGCGAGCTCGAGTTAAAAATAAAAATAAAGGTTATTTTTTACTGCTTCACGCACTCTAGCCAACTGACGCTTTCACTCTAACTTTGAAGAAAAAGTGATTTGCACTCCTCCTTTGAGTGCTCACAGTTTGAAAAGTTTACATGTTATGTAAAAACAGTTCCTATCTTTTTGAGAGAGCAGAAGTTTTCCTCCGTTTTACAGTTTGAATCACATTTCTACGTGCAGGTATGAGAGAGCTGGGTGACTCAGCAAAAAGGTGCAATTTTGTTGAAAAAAGGTGGGTTTCTTAAGAAAATTCCAATGCATTTCTAATGCATTATTTATTCCCAGTTTTTTGGGAATAACTTTGGGAAAATTGGAATTTTAACACCAAAAGTCATAGCACCCCTTGCGGGATCAAGACGCACGTTTTGATGTATATATTACCGGGGTTTTCTCAAAGCTGCGGGACGAGTTACGCGCCGAAATTTGGCGGAAGAATAATAAACCCGAAACAGAAGATTAATAGATGCCTCGGAGCTGAGCACCCGTGGCACTAACTAGAAAATGCCTAAAGGAGTTTTTAAATCGAAAACAACTGGACTAGGTTATTTGTCTGTGAAGACGTTTCACCTCTCATCCAAGAGGCTTCATCAGTTCGTGAACGCATCTGACCAGGCTAGGACTGGTCCTACTTTCTGGTGTGGAGACCCAGGTATTTAACCTCTTGTGGGCGTTCACAAGGATGATGATGTCACTGGTTCCCTTTTGTGCTCCAAGTGTCAACGACAGTCGTTTGCATGACTGTCGTTGGTGGAAAATTGGTTTCGACTTCGTTAGTGCTCTATTGTGTTATAACGACAGTCGTTGGAGTCACATGCCACTTGTGAACAGTTGTTATTCTTGGAGGCTAGATTGTTGAGTCTCCTGGGAAGGGATGAAAGGGCAGCATTGTAAATTGGAGATAGGTGGTGTCTGAGACCTCAACCTGGAGACCTGGTCAGATGCGTACACGAACTGATGAAGCCTCTTGGATGAGAGGTGAAACGTCTTCACAGACAAATAACCTAGTCCAGTTGTTTTCGATTTAAAAACTCCTTTAGGATACTATGACCTGGACAAATGAGAATATACACAGGCTTAACTAGAAAATGCATTTCCTGCTGAAAATGCATGTGAATGCTGAGAGCTGAATGACATTGCTGAAGCAATGCTGACAAAGCTGAAGCAACTGCTGAAGCAATGCTGAAGTAGCTGGAGCAATGACTGAGGAAGATGTACCTTTATCGATCCCCGTAGAGGAAATTCAAATTGACACAGCAGCACAGAAGAATAGCAGCACAAGAGGAAAAATATAATACAGAATAAAATAAGAAGAGAAACAGAATCTAGAATAAATAAGATAAATTAGAAAATACTATACAATGAACCCTCGTTTTTCGCGGGGGTTACGTTCCAAAAAGAACCCGTGATAGGCGAAATCCGTGAAGTAGTAACCTTTTTTTTTTTCGTTCGTATCCAGCGTAATGTTTTTTTTTATGCAGTCACTAATCCACAAAAGTAATGCAGACTCCATCCTTACCATGGTCTTGTTGCGGACAGTTGCAGCCCTTTTTGCATCCTTATTAAAACTTATTGCTGCTGTCGTCCTTATGTTATTTTCCTTCTTCTTTATGGAACGAACGGAAGATTCATTAATTCCATAATGGCGACCTACAGCCGCATAGCTTCTACCTTCCTTTAGCATGTCCAGAAGTTTAACTTTTTCTGCGATAGTTAGCATCTTCCTCTGCCTTTTGGGCCCGAGCGCAAGTGCCTTTGTCGGTGCAGAACGTTTTGTCAACATTATGGGTTTTAGAGAAAATTTGCAAACTTAAATGTGGCAAGCTGTTTTACGTACATGTACATATTAAACCGTAACGTTATTGACACACAGGTAGAGAAGAAGCGGGGAGACTGTTTAGCCAATCAGAATGCACAATGCAAATCCGTGAAGCAGCGAGAACGTGAAAGGTGATCCGCCAGGGTTCACTGTAGACAATAATGTGCAATGCGAGTAGGCATTTCTATACATGCGTAAAATAATATATAAAGAGTATAGTGGTTGTTGCAGTTTGTGCGGATTTTATTGTTATATACAGATTTGAGTCCTTAGAGTGTTGGTGCTGCCGCGTTGTGCAGTCTGATGGCTGATGGGACAAAAGAGCCTCCGAGGTGCTTGGAGGCACATGGCTGGATGGCTGAACGTGCTCCTTAGCTGCCTCAGGTCAGCAAACAGAGGATGAGAGGGGTTGTCCAGGATGGTTTTCAGCTTTCCTCTCATCCTCTTCTCTGTCACTGCCTCCACACTGTCCAGTTCCACCTCCACCACAGAGCTGGTGTTCTTCACCAGCTTGTTCAGTTTCTCAAATGGTATGAAATGGTTGAAAAGGCCTGAATTGTTTATGGAAAGTGTAACAAGGTGTAGCATGGAAATGTACAAGAATGTGCAAAACAGAAAAAACATGTAAGTTGAAAGTTAATGGCCAAGATTGGCAGAAGAAAACCTAAAAAAAAAGAAATGTACAAGCAATACTTGAAGGAGATTTCTGCAACAATGCTAAAATGGTCCATTAGCTGCAAAAGCTGGGAACTGAAACATTGAAAGCCAAAGTATTTACTGCCAAGGGTGGAAGTAAGAATAAAATGCCTTGAAACTGTGAAAGAAATCATTTGTATTAGTAACAGAAGGATGAACTTCATCCTAAAGAGTCGAAACTTTAATTTAACATATCAATAAGCCGATTAATCACTTAATAGCTGTGAACAGTTTAAAGTTTGAATGAAGTCTGTAGCTGAAAGTATGCTTAAGTAGTTGAAGTTCAAAGAGGCTGAAGTTTTAAAGGATTTGAACGCTGTCTCCAATGTAAAAAATTGCAGAAAAAGCTTAATATTTAAAGAACTATAAATAGTATCGAAAAGTTGATTTTAAGCATGAATCTCCTGTAGAAGCTTAATGTTTTGATAGTAGTTAGCAACTGCAGGAAAGTAAAAGGAGGATCTCAAGTATAACACCAGTGGAGCAGGCTAAATTCAAGATGTCTGCTGCTGTATTCACTGTTGTACTGTCCAATCTGAACTGTTATCTCCCTCTATGACTACTAACTTAAGCTTTCTGCTAAACAGCTTTCTGTCTGTCTGTCTGTGTGTGTCTATGTGTGAGTGTCTGTAAGTGTAAATGTGTGTGTGTCTCCGTGTGTCTGTGCGTGTGTGTGTATGTGTGTCTGTGTGTGGAAGACAGAGCTGACAGAGCTGAGTGAGAATTTGGCTTGGCAAGCCCATTAAACAACTGCTATTTATGAAAAAACAGGACCTCCTATTAGAACAATTGTTAGACCGTGAGCATTACAAGACCTTTGTGCACAGAACATGTGGCTTTGGTGTTTCTATAGCCAAAAATGTGGGAACAGGAGCACATTACAAAAAAAGGGTCAGTTCTGTTTTCCTCTGGAATCAGCTCCTGAATTTGTATTGCAGTCTATGGGAGAGCTGAAGGGTATTCCCATCACTTTGAGGCTCACTGTTCTCTGTGCTAGGTATACACTTTCTATGAAACAGGACAAATGTGTCTACAACCTGGGGAATTACAGACTGAAATATGTGGCCATGAGGATGTGTTACACAGAATATTTTCAGACAAGTTTTAGCGCTTCTCCCACGGTAACATTGATGTCACCCACTCTAGCCACTGAACATTCCGTACATTACACACCCATAATAACTCAAAAATTATCAGAAAAAAGAATAAAACTTAAAATGTATCATTTAAAAACAGTACAAGATACCATAATGTTGAATACAAGTTTAATAGCTGAAAGTCTTGTGAACAGTTTAAAGTTTGAATGACATCTATATCTGAAAGCATGCTGAAGTAGTTGAAGTTCAAAGAGGCTTAAATTTTCAAAGACAGTCTCTCCATTCTTTTGAAAGACACAAAAATTGCTGAAAAAGCTTAATATTTAAAAAAAAATAAATAGTAGAAAAAAGTTGAATACAAGCACCCGTCCTGAAAAAGCTGAATGTTTTGATAGTTGAACTGTTTCTGTAGCACAAAGTATGTAGGAGTAGTTAGGTGCCGAAATAAGGGCGGAAGACATAAGAATAAAAGATAGATTTGAATAACAATAATGTGAATGCTTTAGCATTTAATTGCCTGATTTTTAATGTAATTTCTGAATGAGTTGCTGCTGCGTGTAGGAGTTCTGTGTGAAGGTGTTTTAGAGCAGTGCAGCAGATGTGTAACTTTGTGATGAGATAAATGTACATTAAGCAGATGGCAAGTTGTGGTTCACACACTTTGCTGTTTGTTGTCATTGCAGATCGGTTTACAGTGTACAGCGCCAAGAAGCTCAGACAAGCGTGGAACAAGTAAGTTCTGATTATTCATATAAAGGTTTTTCATGTGTGTGTCTATCAGTCTGCACATATCAATATATTGTTGTATATTATCAAAGGGTGCTGTAGCTAAAGGACACAATTGTCATCTTTCCTGTATTCAAAGTCAAATTACCATTGGTAGTGAACAAACCCTTAGCATTGTTTACAAACTCATTAAATCTCATATGCTCTTCCTCTAACTTACACTGGTAATGCAGTCTGTAGTAAATTAAAATGTTCTGACTGGAGCCACAAACCACCAGGAATCAGGATTATTCAGGATACAATTTGCTTTATTTATCTCTCATTGTTAAATGGTGATAAGGGGATGCTTGTCAGGTGATTGCCATGGTTCTAAAACAAAAAGAAGAGCAAATTACAATATTTTTGCTGACCAAATCATAAATCCACTTTTAGATTATATTAAATGTGTCTGAATTAAAAAAAACAAGAATATCACAATCATGATTAAACCAACCAAACTCATAATCCTTACTATTATTTAACAAATAAGATCAAACATAACAAATTATCCATTAACCTTAATGTCAGACACACCATAATTCAAAGGAATATAAAATAACTACTTACATTGAAGGTCAAGTCAAAAGTCACATGGCAAACACCTGCAAACACCTGACAAACAAAGGTGTTTGGGAACAAAGAGGAGGAAGTGATCCTCAGGCCTCTACTTATAAGGTGGGAGGTACCACCATCCTGAGCCACCACTGGGTGCCTCCTCCTAGTGGAGAGGAGGAAACAAACTGGCGCTTTCTAACAGCCGGCCCCTGGATTTGAGCAGCAAATACGTTTCATTTAGCTTCGTCATCATCAATTTCAGGCAGTGGAATTAATCTGGAAACAGGGCGTAAGTATTCTCGGCCTTGGATAATGACCTTAGCGCTGCGAACTCGCCCATCCTTTCCAGGGCAGGTTTCAGTTATCCTCCCAATAGGCCATGATGCTCGAGGATACTGGGGGTCAACTATCAATACAACCTGACCTGAATCCAAGTTGTCCTTGTCAGTATCCCATGGAAGATAATCGTGAATGAAAGCTGTCCAGAGATGATCAGCCAAGATCTGACTGTGACGCCATCTTCACCTGCCAAGGAGTTCACTTTCACAGTACATTGCCTGAGGAAGAGAGGAGTCGGGCCGCCCCATCAGCAACATATTTGGTGTTACTGGGTCTGGATCAGCAAGGTCAGAGGAGATGTATCCGAGAGGTTTAGAATTCAGAATGCCCTCAACCTCAATCAGGACTGTGTGTAGGACTGTTTCTGTTGTTGGTTGATTTCCTAGTGCAGCATGGAGGGCCATTTTTATTGACTTTATCTCTCGTTCCCAGCTTCCACCGAAATGTGGGGCAGATGGAGGATTGAATTGGAAGTTCACCTGTGTATGAGCCAGTTGATGCTGCAAGTCTGGTGCCATGGCCAGGAATGCATTTTCCAACTCTGCCTGTCCTGCTCTGAAGTTAGTCCCACAGTCCGAGAGGAGTTCAAAAGGTTTCCCTCTACGAGAGACAAATCTTCTGAATGCCATTAAGAATGTATCTGCATCCATACTGTCGAGCAACTCAAGATGTATGCGTCGTGTTGTTAAGCATTTGAAGAGTATGCCCCATCTCTTCTCTGTACGGCGGCCGACTTTTACTGTGAAAGGCCCAAAACAGTCTATGCCTGTGGACCAAAATGGGGGCTTAAATAGTCTGAGGCGGGCCGGAGGAAGGTCTGCCATTTCAGGAATGACTGGATTGGCTCTCCATTTCTGACAGTCTTGAGACTGGCGTTGATGCTGATGAATAGCTTGGCGACCACGCAGGATCCAGTACCTGCGTCTCATTTTTTGCCAAGGCACGCTCAGGGCCTGGATGAAGCAGTTTCACATCATAATGCTTTATAATGAGTGTGGTTATTGGATGTTTTGGATCCAATATAATAGGATGGATGTTGTCATGGTCAAGGGTCTCCACTCTTCGAAGTCGACCTCCCACTCTGATAAGGCCGAGATCAGGGTAATATTCTGGAGACAGTGGGAGTAGTTTGCTACTCTTTGGTATGGATTTGCCAGTTTTAAGAGCATTGAACTCCTCAGGGAAGCAGTCTATTTGGGCCTTTTGCAGAAGATGCCTCTCTGAGTTTATATATCTTTGAGCTATGTTTGAGTTATGATCTGCGTCTGCCGCCCCATAAAGCATACTCTTTTCCTTTACTAGTTCATCCCAACTGTTGTACTTAGTCAGGTCATCAGGAAGGTCATTTGCCGTGACTGTGCCACAGAACATGGCTTTCCTGAGATCTTCAACAGGCTCTGATTCAGCTGCCACACATGGATTGGCTGGCCAACAGTTGTTATTCAGTAAAAGGAATGGGGGGCCTTGGCTCCATCTGTGTTTCTGAGAAAGCTCTAGGAGGGTTTTGCCCCGTGTTAGGTCATCAGCTGGATTATTCTTTGAGTCAACATATCTCCAGCTCTTTGTGTCAGTCAGAGTCTGAATCTCCGCTATTCTTGTCCCAACAAACACCTTGTAGCAACAGGAATGAGATGTTAGCCATGACAGGACTGTTGTGGAATCTGTCCAGAGGGTCACTGATTGTAGAGGAATAGTGAGTTCAGATCTGAGAAGGTTAGCCAGCTGGGCACCAGAGAGGGCTGCACATAATTCCAGGCGAGGGATAGATAGCTGGCGTTTAGGGGCTATACGAGACCTGGCAATGATGAAGCTGACATGGGTGTGTTCATGTTCGTCTTTAGTCTGAAGGTAGGCATCACAAAATACCTGCATATGGGATTCTGAAGTAGCTGCGTTGGTACAAGGGGGCAGATAACAGCGAGGAAAGTGAATGTCAGGGAGATTTTTCACTTCCTTCTCCCATGCTTGCCAGTTTTCCAACAAGCTATCTGTTTTGATGAGGTTATCCCATCCTCTCTCCTGCTTCCATAGATCTTGTACCAGGATCTTTTCATGGGTTGTGAAAGGGGTCAGATAGCCCAGAGGCAGTAGTGTAGTCTACGTGATACGCAGGTATACGCTGTATACCCACTAGAAAAGGTCCCGACTTACCGTACAACCACTAAAAAATGTGCAAAGATACGTATCAGTATGGGGTTTTGACATAACGTTCAATTTCCCTTTAAAATCTGCGTCGCGAACGGTCGCGAAGCGCGCTCTTTTGGACCACAGGGGCTTCCATCAGGCGTGACGCGAAATCTACGTAAGTTGAAATTTTCCTGGCGGGAAAAAAAGTAAACTAATGGGTGAGCATTATTTAACATCAAAGAAAAAGCAATGAAACGAAAGTAGAACCAATTGACTCTATTTCAGTGTTTCAATCCGGTACATACTGCCGCCACTTCGGGGGATAGTACAGATGGAGCAGCAAACACATCATAGTCATATAAATACAATAAGTCTTTCATGATCTCATGTTAATGCATACTTAATGCATTACTGAGCATGGTGGTTCTTGTTCGGGGTTATTTTGAAACAGCTGCTGCTGTATAGATGTGTGCGAGGCTGGGGTGGGGGGGTGTCAGAGTATACCCACTAGAAAAAACTAGACTACACCACTGCCCAGAGGATCATATTGTCTTGCCAGCACTTTATATATATTCCTCATCGTAGGCTGATGGTAAGTGATGGATCTATTCTTGTAACCCAGCACGTCTGTAAAGCAATTCCATTGGAGGCCAAGTGTCAGCTCTTTGGGGTCTCCATTGTCTGAGAGCCACAATTCACTAGTTTTCGACTTTGCATCAAGGGAAAGATGGTGTATTACAGCTGGATCATTACTAGCCCATTGTCTGATGTCAAACCCACCATCAGCAAGCAAAGGTCTCATTTTGTCAATGAGGGATTTGGCTTCATGAGAGGAAGGGAGACTTTGGAGGCAGTTATCGACATAAAAACAATGTTGGACAGATTGAAGGACCTCCTCATTTCCATCACAGTGATCTTGGACATGTCTGTGGAGTGCATATGTGGCACAGCATGGGCTACAAGTCGTTCCAAATGGCAAAACTTGCCATTCATAAATGCTGGGCTCCTGGTCTTGCTGCATACTTCTCCATATGAAACGCAGTAGGGGTTTGTCCTCATTTAACAGGCGTACCTGATGGAACATGCCTTTGATGTCTCCACAGATGGCAATGGCATGTTGGCGGAATCTGAGTAGGACTCCAAGGAGAGAGGGACCCAGTATTGGGCCAGGTAGTAGACAGTTGTTCAGGCTTTGTCCCATGTATTCAAAGGAGCAGTCGAATACAATTCTGTGTTTGTTATTATGTTCAACAATGTGATGTGGGAAATACCAAGTCTCCTGTGGTTGATCTATGTGTTCACTGGGAATCCTTTGAACATATCCAGAATGGACAAAATTATGCAGCTCCTCTTCGTATTTATCAGAAAGTTTGGGATCTTTGGACAGGCGTCTTTCTGTAGCACAGAGACGGGGCAGACAGCTTCCTTTGGAGCTTTAAGGACAGGGATGTTGGAAGCTCTTAACAGTGGAGTGGCATAGCGCATTACACCATCTATCTCTGCTCTAACTGTCTTAGACTGCAGTAGAGTGATAGCTAGATTGTCTTGTTTTGACCTTGTGGCTGTCTTTTCATTCACATATGGCAAAGCGTCACTCTGCCAGAGTCTCTCCATATTCCTTAGCAATTCACTTTTGAAACAAGTTAGAGTGAAGGAGACAGTGTGTTGGGTTTGAACTAAGCTGGCTGGCCCTTGGAGAGCCAATCCCAGCCTGGTATGTACCAATGGGCCACCAGGGGGTCCCATGATTATGGGCTCTGTGGCTGTTATAAGATGGGCATAGTCTGAGCCGATGAGGACAAGAGGGCATGCATGGTCAATAGACTGTAATGGAATACCTCTGAGATAATGATACTGCTCTTGGAGTTGCTTCACAGGGTATGTGTGCTCTGACAGTCCAAGATTCTCTGCAGTGAATGCTCCACGGATAACATACCTTTCAGTTGGCTGGTTGATAGGGGAGATTTCAAAGGATATAGATGCTCCATTCAATTGTACCACATCCTGTCTCACTGTGCGCAGTGCAATAGTTTCTGGCTGAGTTGTGAGGCCTAAACTCTGGACAGCTTGGGGGAGCAGAATAGATCTATCAGCAACATCATCAAGGACTGCATGAGTTGCGAGGGTCCTTTCTCCACTGTGGAGATACACACTGACAACTTTCAGCACGACTTTATGGGAGCGGTTAGGTTTAGCCATGTGAAGGAAGTCTGAGGGAGAGGATGTCAACATCACTATGGATGGTTTCTTTGTGCTTACATCATGGAGAATGGTCAGGTGGATCTCCTTACAGATGTTACATGGCCGCTTTAAGGTGCAGTTGTCCATCTTATGCATTCTCCCACATTTAGAGCATCTGTCCTTCTCTTTGATCCATTTCATAATGTCAGTTTTGGAGAGATTTCTGAACTCTGTACATGAACCAAAGAAATGATCTCTGACATTACAGTGGGGACAGTAGGGCTTAGGCTTATTTACATTTACCTTATCTTTGCTGTAGGTTCTTGATGCACTATCTATCTCGGATGTTGACAAATAGACAGAGGAGCCTGATCTGGAAGGCTGGCGTTCCTTTCCCATCCGTGGTCTTTCCAGTTTGTGTAGCTTGACAGCTCCCTCTGATATGCGTTTGGATCTTGACTTTGACTGTAGCCACGTTGAAAGGTCAAGGAGGGGATAAGTTTGGTTTGCCTTTCCAGTCAGAATGCCACAATTAATACAGTGCTCCACAAATCCATCTCTGTACTGCACAGGGAGTTTACTTAGGAGTCTATCAACATGAGAGGCACATCTTACTTCAGACCCACTAGGGCCCTCTAGGGACAGTAACATTCCCACCAGAGCATGGACAGAAAGGGAAAAATCATCAAGGGCCTCTACATCACCTACGCGAATAATGGGGGAATTCAATATTGCTCCAATTTCGCTCTGAACTAGCAGTCTTGGCTTACCATATTTCTCTTGAAGTGTTAGGAGAGCGGTGAAATATGGTCTTGCATCATGCATGCTGGATCTGGCTAATTAGTTAGCTCCTGGGTGCTGAAGATGTTGCAAGAGGATCTGATATTTATACTGTTCAGTAAGATGGGGGTGATTATCAAGGAGGTTATCCAGAGCCATTTTCAGGAGAGCAAATTCATTCTCTCGGCCACTTTTAAACACAGGAATTGAGGGCCTTGGTATTCCATAAGCAGAGGCTATGAACAAATCCAAAACATTTGGGGTTTGCATTGGTGGTTAACTTCTAGTGAGAGTGGGATGTCAAGGAACAGACATTGTTATAGTATTAGGAGTTTGGACAGTGACTGGAGGTGCAGGTACATGGTGAATAGAAAGAGTAGAGGGTATAGCCTGGGCCACTATTTGGGGAATGGACAACGGTGCGGCTTGAGCAGTAACTACAGAGGGCAAAGAGGGAGCCTGAACAGGAGCTAAGCTTTGCTGGATTGGTTGAGGCTGAGGCATGGACAGGATTTGGGAAATCCCAGGTGGTCCTCTGGGAAAGCTATGTTGAGTGAGTGGGGGAGTCCCTGAATGAGAGTCAACATGCATCAAGTTTGTGGGGACAGGAGTGAATATCCTGGATGGTGGCAGGTCATAAAAAGAAGAAGTGGCTACATTTTTATGAATAGATGAGGGTGTAGGAGAAGAGGCTCCACCAGTGTGATCTGTAGAGAGATTTTGTGAAACAAGCTGGGCTGACTCAAGCTCTTGTCCCTTAATATGAATGCTTCGGTTCATGCCAGCCTATTGGACAATTCTCTCTCTCTCCTTATGTGCATCTTCTTGCTCATGCTGAGCAGCTCTGGCTTTTTTATCAATTGCTTTACATTGTTCATCAAGCTCCTTGTCCTCCTGTCTTTGTCTTTTAAGCTCCTCCAGCTCATCTCTCCTTTTCTTTTCCTCGAGAATACAAGTTTGGAGATCGCTCAGATTAGAAACATTACTGCATGTAGAATACACACTAAATTGAGCGCTTACAGGGAGACTAGAGGCTGACTTGGTGCCAAGAGTCTTCCTGTAGTGAGAACCACGTGAGCTATGGGGCCTTGTAGATGCTTTCTGCTGTGGCATATGAGCTCCATAATAGTCAGGGGGGTGCCTATCCCTCTTAGGTCTAGCCCCTGGGTCATGGCTGATTGGCTTTATGAGGGTTTCAATCACTTCACTAGATACTGATGGCAAAGGGATGTCTCCGGCTCGAAGGACCATTTTGTAGTAAATCAAAATGTTCTGACTGGAGCCACAAACCACCAGGAATCAGGATTATTCAGGATACAATTTGCTTTATTTATTTCTCATTGTTAAATGGTGATAAGGGGATGCTTGTCAGGTGATTGCCATGGTTCTAAAACAAAAAGAAGAGCAAATTACAATATTTTTGCTGGCCAAATCATAAATCCACTTTTAGATTATATTAAATGTGATTGAATTAAAAAAACAAGAATATCATGCATCTACACATGTATGACTCTGGTGTGAGACATGAGATGCATATGACAGGGAAAGGGTACAGTGGCACAACCAGGGCTTCTCCCAGATGTTTGCCCCGGGCATACATCTGGAGGGGAGACCACTAGAGGGACGGGGGGAGTTTGCCTCTTTTCCACAGGGAATTTTAAAGCAGCACGGGGCAAGCGATTTGTATAAACTCCAACTGTCTAACCAGGCAGGAGTGTCACTGCTACAACTAAGATCCATCTCCACTAACTGGGTTCATCCAACAATCTAAAATATTTACATAGGTGTCCTCAATCCCAGAGAATGTGCTGTGCCTGTACACTACTTCATCAAATGACTGACCATAATGTATAATTCAGTTTTTTAATAGTGGCACATTTAGTTAAGAGTTTTGATGTTTTCCTTTGAATCTAATCAGTTGATCTGTGTATCTGAACAAAAGATTATTTATCCTCCGTATTCATTCTGATTAAATTAGCCTAGCCCAACCATAATGAAACTGGTGCTAGTTGTGCCAACAAGCTAACATTATAGCAACAATGCCTTTCTATCAGTTTAGTGTACAGAACTGTGCGTATGGGCAACTCCGGCAAGAACAATCATTTAAGTTTAGCATTCACCTTCATTTTCTCTTCCTGGTAATTGTTATTGATATTGGTGGTTGTTTACAACTGGTTTGATTATGGAAGCAAAGAGTGTGTAATACCTAATTAACTCCTAATTGTGAAATTTAACCTCAACTGAATATGTAATGTTGAAATTCAAATGCCAGTGGATTTATGCCTGATTTATATATCTTCATGTCCGAATTCATGTGGTTTGAATTCTCTCTTTGAAATAACTTTTTTTGGGGGTCAAGAATTTATATACAAAGTGATTTAAATATCCATGATGTTTTTCAAATAAACAACATTCAGTTTACAGCATTTGATCATTTTTGGAATTAAACATTCAAGTCAAGTCAAAAAAAGAAACTTTCTCAAATTGGACTAATGCCTTCTTCTTTCTTTCCATTTTCAAAATAGTCAAATTTACCATCATATTCTGAAAATTTCAAATGGGGCAATTAAAATCACATGAATTCAGATATAGTTTCAAAATATGTCTATACTATAAAATCTGTGGTCTCAAAATTTCAACATTGTGGTTAAATTTCACAATTATGTTTTCAGTTCCTCGTAATATTTTAAAAAGAAAAAAAAAGTAAAAACTAGTTTTCCATTAACCACTCATCATCCACTTTCTGTGCAACACAGTAGCTAGAAAACTTAATAAAACCAGACCATTATTATATTAGTTAATGTTTTGTACTTTAGAGATTCAAACTAAACAAATGTATTTTATATATTTTGGGTGTTTTATTCAAAGCATTGATCCATAAGAAGATATATTTGTGGTTTTAAGAACCAAAAATCTATACAGTTGAATATACAATTATCTTTGGAGCTCTTGCAACAGGTTGCTCCTTAAACACTCAAGAAAAACCAAATCCTGCAAATGTTGGATGGTAGGTCCAGGTGATGGTGGGGTCGAGCTGACGGCTCATTTTATGGCTCAGTGTGTTAATACAGGTTATGTGCATTTCTCTGTGGACCGAGCGCTTTGATACTTTCACAGTAATAATATAGAACCTAGACCTGCTTTATAATCAAAGATGTTTTTCTACAATGTGGGACCTTTAAAGATCAATTAATCCATTTGCTGACGAATAAAAAGCAGAGCAAAGTGAATTGTAGTGGATTTTACTTCTGCCCTCTCCCAGCCTGGCCCCTCCTGGTGTCCTGGCCTCCAGTCCAGGAGGAAATAAAAATGTGAAGAAAGAAAGTGAGGTGGAATGTTAATGACCGTCACTTCCTCACTGCTGCCTTTTATCACAGGCCAGAAAATGATGAATGTGATATGAACATAACCTCACTTTGTCTCTGCCCTGAGAGTTGGCTTACCCTCTCTTGCTTTCTTGTTTCTGCTCTCAGTGACTTTTCTCTGCACTGTTTTAGTTACTCCAGCTATAAAAATGTCAGTGACTGATGTGCAATAAATCAGTCTGGGTCTATGCTTTTTTGATGTGCTTGACCTGTATAGTGTTACTGTATACAGATGTTAATTTAATGTGAAATACACAAACTTACATGTTAGCTTACTGCTGTATCACCATCTAACAAAATTGTGCAAAGACTGTGCAAAATTGTGTGAAGACTGTAAACCAGTGGTCCCCAAACTAAGGCCCGCGGGCCGTATACGGCCCGCCCCCACATTTGGCCCGGCCCCCTGAACTATTATTATTTATTTCATTAATAGTGTTATTATTTATTTCCTGACTTTTTTTTTTCTTTGGTTATGTGTGGCTTTCTAGAAAACAATAAATTTTTACGTTTAGGCACCCCTGCGATCGTCACACTTTTTCTGTTACAAACTGAACCCGGCCCCCCATCAGAGAAGGGAAAAGTTATGTGGCCCTCACAGGAAAAAGTTTGGGGACCCCTGCTGTAAACTGTAAAATGGTAACTCAAGACCCTTTTCCACTCATCAAAAAACCCGCTAAGACCAACTAACATCGGGGTTTTGCCGAAAATGGAAAAAGGAACCACTGGCATTCACTCCCGGGTCAAATGACTCTGCAGTAGACACAGCTATTTATTTGCATTCATATAAACACAACTTCCATATGAACACAGAAATTTTTGCCTCTTTTTCTACTGTAATGTCTTTCAGAGCACAGACACCTGTCACCTGTCCAGCACGGAGCTGTTAAACCATAAACACCGCAGCTAACTGTGCTCAGGGATGAAATAGTGAGCGCAGATACAAAATAAGTTTGTTTTGAAAACACACAATCACAAATCACACCGTCTCACATGGAGGCTCAGACACTTTTACAGGCGCATCAACCTGGGGAGGAGACGAGATAAATCTGTTTTACCAGTTTAGACAGAAGCTAACACCTCACTTTCTGTCCACTGCGTCTGTGTGTGTTCTCTGCTCCTTGCACTTCTGTGTGTCCTCAGTCTGAATAGGAAGGCAAACTCGTCTGGCAGTGGAAAAGGGGTCAATGGACTTTCATGAGCTTAGCAAAACTGACACTCTTCTACAGAAAGTGACTAAGGTTTGTCCAAGAAAACCCCAGATTTGTTGCTAGGTGCTTTTTTGAAAGTTTGATTTAAACTGAATATTTTTCAGTTTCACACTGTTGTTTGGACACCATACATTTACATGAACACCTATCCCATCACACTAACCCAGTTACACACATTCACACACACACATTGGAAGGTGCACAGACACAGTCTGAGGAATAGATTGTGGGCAAACACTGACTATTGTATTTCTTTTTCAAATTGTTTTGAAAACATAAGCTATAAATAAAAAATCTTGGCATACTTCCTCTCATCCAATCTGACAGCTGTGATAGCTGCTCAGGCCTGTTTGCCCAAGTTCCCATCAAAACACTCTCATCATCAGATGAGTCAGATATGGTGACTGCTCCTCACAGGACGAACAGCACTGAGGCTTTCTTCCAGAAGAAGCCTCAGTTGCTGTTTTGATCAAACAAAGCCAAACAACGTCGGTCACCCTGCTGTGGTGAGGGGACGACACAGGTAGGTTGTTTCCTCTGCCTCATCTCGAAGGAACGCTCTCTGCTGTGAATGCGTCATCACCTGCAGCCGTTTGACAGAGTCAGGAGATATGATCGATCTCACTGCAGATGGGCTCTTATTCATTCAGGCTAGTTGACCGCATTAGCAGCAAAAAATGTGCACCCACTTTACATCAGCAGCTTTCAAAGGCTAACGTACTCATAGCCAGATGATCTCGCAACTAAACATAATAGTGTAACTGTAATATTTTTCAAATGTGGATACAAGCACCGAAATTGGAAAGTTTAACCCTCTAGGAACATTGATTTGAAAAATCCAATTAGCAACTTGAAATTTCTAAATCACTACCATTTTTTAAAATGCCGCCATTTCTGGCATATGAAACACATTTTTTACCGCAGAATCTGTTCCATGGGGTAGATAACTCTTACATTTCTTCAGAACTCTATCCGTATAATTTTTACTAGTTGCAAACCATTTATTATGAATAATTTACCAAAAGTTGTGTTGGAGTCAACCGTCTACTTGTTTATTCAACCTTAAGTCAGCATTAAGACCACAGTACGCCAGGCTGGGTAACTGTGTCTCAAGGACATTGATGAGCAGCACTGGGGCACCACAGGGGACCGTTCTGACTCCTCTCCTGTTCACCCTGTATATGGCGGACTTTAAATACAACTCTGAGTCTTGCCACATCCAGAAATACTGGACAGCTATTCAAATGTGTATCAGAAACAGGCAGGAAGAGGAGTACAGGGATCTGATGATGGCCTTCAGTGAATGGAGCGACAAGAACTGTCTCCTTCTGAAAACCTCCAAGACCAAGGAGAAGGTCATCTACTTTTGGAGGTCTAGGCCCAACCTTCAGCCAGTCTACATTCGAGGGAAGGGCATTGAGGTGGTGCACACTTATAAAAACCTAGGTGTGCACCTGGACAGTAAACTGGACTGGTCCCTGAACACGGATACCATGTGGGGCAAGCCGGTTCTTTTTCCTCAGGAGGCTCAGGTCCTTTTACGTCTGCAGTGAAATGCTGTACATGTTTTATCAGTCAGTGGTGGCCAGTGTACATTTTTGTGCCACAGTCTTCTGGGGCAGCAGCATGACCAACATGAAGACAAGGTGACTGGACTGGTCAAAAAGGCTGGGTCTGTGCTTGGCAGGAGTCTGGACTCACTCAGGACTGTTGTGGATACATACATACTTATTATGTGCCTGCAATACAATAGCACTGACATACCGGTATAAACTGTATTATTATTCTGCATACTTGCTGAGTCAGCATTACACTATTGTTATTCAAATCTTTATTATTAATGTGGAGGCTGAGGCATTCACATTATTGTTCTTCAGATCTTTATATTTAGTGTGAAGGCTGAGGCTTCACCCTAATAATAAAGATTTGAGACCATGTTCAAATCCTTGAAAACTTCAGCCTCTTTGAATTTTAACTACTTCAGCATACTTTCAGCCACGGACTTCATTCCAACTTTAAACTGTTCACAAGACTTTCAGCTATTTAACCATTATTCAACATTTTGATATCTTATACAGTTTTTAATTTATCACAGTTTTAGTTCTAAGCTTTTTTTTTTTTGTCATTATCAGTTTATAATGGGTGTGTACTGCATGGAATGTTCATGGCTAGAGTGAATGACATCATCGCTAGAGTGGGAGAAGGTCTAAAATTTGTCTGAAAAAAATCTGTGTCCTTACGGCCACATATTTTGCTCTTCACACATAATTTCTTCGTCATTAGTAGACAAATTTGTCCTGTTTCATACAAAATGTCTACCTTAGAATTTGAAAAGTGACCCTCCAAGTGATGCAAGCACCCTTCTCTCCCATAGACTGCAATACAAATTCAGTAGAGGACTTCAGGAGAAAACCAGAACCGACTCTTTTGCTCCTATTTTCCCATTTTTGGCTCTAGAAACACAAAAACCACGAAGTGGTGTTCAGGAGAGTCTTGTGGCGCTGACCATGTGATAAGTTTGCTGATATTATGTACTGTTTTGTATTAAATGGCAGGAGTTTGAGAGGTTAACTGACCCCTTTCTCCCATGGGTTTGTATGAGCTCTCTGTCTTCAACAGCCAGACTCTCTCACACATACACACACATACACACACACACACACACACACACACACACACACACACACACACACACACACACACACACACACACGTGCATACACATACAAGCGCACACACACACACAAACGGACACATAGAAAGGTAGACAGGTAGATGGGCAGGAAACATTTTGCTGTTAATTTCATTTTAAAATCCAACTGACTCCATCTTACATATATTCTAATTGATGGACTTCTTTTGGAGCTCATTCTGATTGGTGGATTACCTTTAACAAATGTTTTCCAGGTGCTACCTTTTTCAGAGATAAAGAAAGGTAAGCAGCCAGACAGATGAACAGCATTGTCACCATGGCAACCTCTGAATGCAGGAAGGGGATACACAGCTAGGTCAAATTACCTGATTAGATAGATAGATAGATAGATAGATAGATAGATAGATAGATAGATAGATAGATAGATAGATAGATAGATAGATAGATATTTTATTTATCCCTAGGGGAAATTCATGTGTCCATTAGCTCATTGTTGATGATAATAATAATAATAATAATAATAATAATAATAATAATAATAATAATAATAACAGTTGATACTAAATAAACAATAATAATTAGATTAGTCCACATCCTTTGGCTGGGGTGTTGTATAGCCTGATGGCAGTGTCCCGCATCGGACAGCGAGGACTGTAGCCTCTACACATGGGGCGCCTGCTTAGACCACTACGCCACACAACGCCCCAAGATAATTGTAATTCTGATGAAAAATTATTTCATATCATACATGAAATATTCCTGTTTATAGCAGCTTTTAAAAAATCTATTTCTGGACTGGACTGTCTCAGGTTTAACATGTCTGTAAATCAACTCTCTCTATAACAAAATTATGTTTCTGTACAACTAAACTGCAACATCAAATACGTTTTGTAGGAAAAGTAATTACATTTTCTATCAACATAATGAGGAAAAATTAGTCTTTGAATAAGGTTTGGACCCAAAAGCAGACTTCAGAGCTCGAGTAGGTTTAAAAGACAGTTTTATTGGGCACGCTGGGATGAGGAATTGTACAGGCAGTCAGGGCGATGATCTGAAGGCTTGAGTGTGGATTCTGGATCTGTAGCAGGGAGACAGATGCAGGCTTAGGTATGTAGGCTATAATCTGGCGACGAGTGGATGATCTGCCGGGGTTGTTAGACTGATTTTGATGAAGGCACATGAGTGTCAAAGGTAGGTAGCACACTACACAGATTATCTAAAATGACTATATGTTAACAGTAACAGTGCAACAGCTCTAAAGTGCGAGCAACTTTGAAAAACCTCTGGATAATTAGAATTTGGAAAAAAAGATATGCATCTATACAATATGTGCTTTGCACCATTTTTCTATATAAAAGTATGTGCGATGTAAAAGACAACTGTAAACAATACTGCAAAACTATAGCAACGTTTACGTGTTTCCTTCTGAAAAACAGATAATAATGGGAAATAAATAAATATTGAAGATAAAAAATACAGTAACATTGAAGTGCTTAAAGAACTGGTAAACTGAAGTTTAAAGTGAAATCAAGAAATTGTGAAGGACAAATCATATTCAGCAATGAACATGCACACATATCTTTGATCGCAGACATGGTCAGTCATTGATGTCTGAGTGTCAACCGTAACTGTTGCTCCCGGTAACGTAGTTGTATGTTGGAGTGCGCGGACAGCAGCTTTATGGGTCCAATTCATGACGAGAGAGCACTTTTTCTTACTGCTGGTGGCAGGTAGCAGCTTCCTCGAGCACACGGTGCAGAAACAAGCGCCCTGCTCCTTCAAGCCGCTGGATCCTACACTGCCAGTGTTGCCAAGACCCGCCCCGCTCTGCTTCTGATTGGCTAGTAAAGTTGGTTTGGTTCTGTGTCTGGTTAGGTTGAGAGCGAGAGCTGCGTTCCTCTCACACCATTGGAGCTGGAGACAGCAGTCCTCGTTCTGCTCTGCAGTGTCTGTGAGTTTGGCTTAGTGGCCATGTACCAGTTCTGCAATTGAGCAGAGCAAGAACCACCATCACCACCATCATCCATACTAACACATGTGAAAACGCATACATACAAGACCATTTACGTACACTAAGCATGCAAGCCATCAGTGTTTCCAAAGGTCTAATTTTTTGCCCGTTCAAACTACAACACAACCCCAGTATTTTCAAACTAAAACAAGTTGAGCAGATATTTTCTGAAAGTCTTGGTTTTGGAGGCTCAAACATTCTGGAGTGGTTCTGGAAGGCAGGAGTAAACATAGCAAAAGAGATGAGTTTTAAAACTAAAATATATTAGTGACCTTATATTAGAAATCTGCCTGCAGCCAGGGAAACAGGAAGTGGGACGAGCTCGTTAGCAGTGAGTGAACTTTCAAATTAAAGTACTTACATATAGCACCTCATAAATAAATAGCAGCGCTGTGCTGTGAGATTGGTCGTGACACAATTTGTAAATACAAATCACAACTTCCGGTCAGTATGTTTTCACAGTTTGTCTTTAAAAGGAGTTACACAGTCTGTTCCAGTTGTATGACAAAGAAGCGAGAAGAGCCCCTGTTGGACTTCATTTACTTTATATCTGCCTCTTTGCTGAGTGGTGTTGATGAGCGCAGCAGAGATTAATCCTTTCTCTGTCTCTCTGCCAATAAGTCGAGTTGAGATCCCTATTGAGAGCCATGGGAATGTCTGTAAGAGAGTTTGGCTGGGGAGCCAGCCATGAGAAACCTGTAGAACATGAGAAGAACTCCGAGTGCTGCACAGCAGCGATGACGGGCTGACAGGCTGTGCCGAATAACATCATGTTTATTTAATGCAGTGGATGCCTAATTACTGACTGAAATGCTCTTCGTTTATTTTCAATCTTTTCTTCCCCCTTGGCGCTGTTTGTGGAGCTGGTTCATGAGTTCAGTGACTCCCCGTACGAACACACACACACACACACACACACACACACACACACATGTTCACTTTGCTTCTGTCCTGGCTGCGTCTTTGCTTGCTCTCACTCACAGTGTGTGTCTGAGAAGTCTTTTTCCTCTTGAGTCAGCAAACCTTAAGCATAATTAAAAAGCTTGTTTTTTGTTGTCAGCAGCTCTGTGAGTTGGATCTCAGAGGGATTAATGAATGGAAGGAAGCTTCTTCTGTATTAAATGTGGATGAAATGGAGGTGGTTGTGTTCTGTATCTCTGTATATACTGTGCTCAATGTCTGATGAAGTGTGTGTCTGTGTGTGTCAGGTTGGGCTACGTGGATCATGCTGAGGAGCTGGCCTCCAGGTTCCTCCAGTGCTTCCCAAAGAACCGGCTGTCGGCCCAGGCAGCACTGAACCATGAGTACTTCAGCAACCTTCCTCCACGGCTCTGGGAGTTGCAGGACAGTACGTACCCCAACACACCCATTACACAGCTCTAACACCACCCGCCTCTGCTGATGGGTTTTACATTTGAGGTGGTGCTTTATGGTTGTCAGGTTTCTACTGGATGTGAGTCACAGAATAATGTGTGACATTACAAGCACTGAATGGGAATGTCAAATCTTAACACTGTGTGATGATATGACAAGAACGATTGGCAGGGCTTTGTTTAAAGTCAAGGTCACAGGTCACAAGCACATGATATGATATATTATGATATGATGATGGAAGTTTTCAAACTTTGAGCTGCACCTCAGCTGGAGATGAAGGCAGAGACGTGAGGGTGAAAGAGACCGGTTCATGTTGGTGTGAGTTGTTGCTTCACTGACTTCTCAGATGCAGCAGTGGCTTGTGACACAGCTCATGGATGTACTCAAAGATCACACTCAGTTAAATCTAAACACACAGACATGATCCTTTAAAGAGGCAGAAACCTCGAGGAGAACCGGATTCAGTGGGGATATGGGGGTCTGGTGGGGGAGAGATAGAGAAAGAGAAAGGAGAGAGAGGCACACAGGGGGCAGTGATTTTCATAAAGTTTACAATAATCAGGAGATCACTACCTCCAACATCCACTGCAAATAAACTTTAATGCATGTATTTAAAATACACTTCTCACATACCCCAGAACCTGCCTGATAATCCTCAGACTCATACATACATACATACATACATACATACATATATACATACATACTGCAAACAACGTATGTATTGTATTAGTAAAAAATAGAACTGTATAGCAGGGATATTCAATTGAAATTCAAAGAGGTCCAGTTACACAATATTTCCTCAGGCTTGATTTTACAAGACATAAAAAGTGCAGCTGGACTTTCCATTTTTCTTCTTTATACTCAACTTCAACAGCCTCAACCATTTTTATATTATTATTTTGTATTGTCTCTCCTGTGTATGGATCTCTATGGACGATTTAATAGACTATATTCACATGGCAGCCATTCTCCTCTGATGTCACTTTGAGGGTGCAAAGCTGAAATTCTGTCACCTGCAGGATAATGTTGTACCGCTGTGTTCCAGGTTGCAAGTCATAAACGTAGAGAATCTGACGAGAAAAAAGAATCCCTTCTTATTGCTAACTTATGTCATCACCTGTACCCTGTAGGGAGGCTGGTTTTTACACATACTAGGATATGCCTTTGCCGTGACAGTGGTGGTACTGCTATCCTCAACTGAAATCAAAACAAAACTGTTGAAGTGTGTCACTTGCTTCACGGTTCTGTCATTAAATATAACCTCACAACGTGAAACCCTACCAGAGATGAGAAGAATAATGCTAATTCATTTCACAACAAAAACAATGAAGGGTAAGGTTAGCAGTGATGCATTTGCTCTGCTGTCATATTGTAGTATTATTGATGCAAGTTCCTCATGACACTGTATAACTTTAATAGATTGATTTGTCATCTGACAACTTAAGAAGCGCTTACATGGACATTCATGTTAATTGCAAACTTTCCACTTGATATAAGCCTCAATCCAGTACCTGTCTCCTGTTTTTTCATCTGCCCATTAATCAATTTGGTCAAAGGAAAGGATTGGTAAACTAGTCAACTTTTTTGACCATTTAGCTTCTTTCGTGGGATTTATTCAGAGACATTAAAGTGTTCAAAACTTCCCACCCTCAGCAAAATATCAGAGGAAAATGGCCGCATTGTGAATATGTGTATAAGTGAATAAGTGTTTAAGTATTGGGTGACTTGTTATAATTATTAAAAACATTTTTAGGGCCTTTTCAGAAGATTTGCTCTGCACTTTGTAGCATTTTGTTTTTCAATGAATTTAGGTGATTTCTATTTCAAAGAAAGGGCAAATTAGCTGAAAAATAATATCTATACATGTGCAGAGGTCTTTTGCTTTCTTATAATGATAGTTAAGTTGAGAGCAAGAGGCCTCTCTCTCTCTCTCTCTCTCTCTCTCTCTGACTCCCCCTCTCTCCTTTGTGGTTTTTTTTCTGAGCTCCCTCAGCTCCTCTGGATCTTTCAGTATCCTCCTCCTCCTCTGTGTCTCTCTCGGTGACCTGGGGTTGTTTTTTTCATGCCAGAGAAAGCTTGTCTTATTATGTGGATGCCGTTGGGACTGCAAGCCCAGCCAGACCTCTGCCGTCCGCCGCTGCACGCTCAGTTTGATTATCTCTCTCTTCCTGACTTATTGTTTGCCCAGAACAACAACACACACTGAGGCTTTCTTTAAAACACAGCACCTCAGAAACATACAACATCTTCAGTGGCAGAAGCGTGTTTCTTTTTCCTCGTGTGCTGTGGGTGTTCAGAGGCTTCAGCACAACCTCACACTTGGCTGTATTAAAGGTTATATTTCAATTAATCCTACAGAATTGGATTATTGCATGAAATTATGTCAGAGATGACTGCATATCCATATTATTTGATAGACTACACAGACATACACTACCAATCCCTTAAGATGTTGTTCATTAGTGGAGTGAGGAGCCTGCTCAGCAGACCTGTGTGTGCTGCCTCTGACATGGTGGTAATTTTAATGGGAGAGTTCCATTTTTAATTCCCCCCGATTAGGATTTTTCAGCATTATTAATCCTTTTATCAGCAGCCAGCAGGTTGTCATGACTGAAAGCGGCGGTCACTAACAGAGAGAGGGAGAGAGAAGAGAGAGATGGCTCATTCTGATTCTTGTCATGCTCACTCGCTCTCTCTCTCTCTGATTCTTTCTTCTCTGCATGCACATGTGACACAGGCAGAGCAGCAGAACCACAGAGGAAAGTGAATTAAAACAGTTTTATAAAATGAGGACAAGAGTGGATAAACACAAAGTATCTTCCGTGTGTGTGTGTGTGTGTGTGTGTGTGTGTGAGGAAGACGAGTGTGGATTTGCAGCATTTTTGTGCGGGAAGATTGTGTCAAAATTATGCAAATGAAAAATGAACGTGAGATAAAGTGGCTAATTACTCTGGTTGTATTTGGCTACAACCACAGCATAGTAATCAGGACTGGAGCCACAGAAAGCTGCCCAGTGGAAGCATACAACACCCAGTGCTCCCAGTACTAAGCAACCAGCCAAGTAACAGATAAACAGGCCGACAGTATCAACCATCAATAAACTGATGACTTGTATACGTCCCATGTTATCCCTGCAGGGATGACCAGTGTTACCTACGGCCCACTGTGCGCTCTATTGTCATGTGTATGATGGATTTATCCAGACAATACCCGGACAGATTAACCAGGAACAATGACAGAATTACTGAGACAATGAAGCTTCTGATGTTGCTGCTGCTGTGTGGATTGGATTGTGACATTTTTAATTTGATTTCAGTGAGAGTGTGTCTGTGTGTGTGAGGGTGTGTGCGTGTCTTGCAGTTTGAGAAGTCAGAGCAAAGGCCTCATAAAAAGAAAAAAACTGGACTCTGATGGATTTAAATGTGTAGAAGTGAAACAAAAGAAAGTGTTTAGATGGAGCAGTTGTGCTCCACTTCCTCTGCTCTCCTGGCAAAAATCCACTGGTTTGACATCCAATCAGAGAAGAAGAGGGCGAGCTCTTCACAGAACAGAGCAAGTTTGTGAATCTATTTGCTAAATAAACAGCTTTTTATCCCAATTGTTTCCTGAAATATAAGGAAAACAACAATGAGCAATATAGTTGTGAACTAGGAGGAGTCTCTGGTTCTGGAAGTTACCATTTAATATGCTTCTTTTAATGAGAACTTCAGTGTTCATCATCATAAATCAAGGGAACTCTCCCAGATAATGGAGCAGTGCTTTGGGTTTATGAGTCTTGGCCACTGTTGCTGTAGCACAGAAGTCCTGAAGCCACCTATTCAGGAGGGCAGGAGTTGAGGTAAAGATACTGGATGACGTGAGAGGCACAGGTGCAACTTAGGTGGGAGTGGCAGCCTCTCAATTTCTGAAAGCACCTTGAGTTTTAAATATGCATAAAAAATCACAACCCTATGAAATCTGAACACACAGACATTATACAACATTTCATACATTTCTAGATTCACTTACTTACATTTTCCAAGGATTCAATTGGAGAAACTTTATCTGTCCCCAGGGGGCAATTTAAAGGGAGAGTAGGCATACAAAAAAAACACAAATACACAAAAAAGAACACACAGGTGCAAGACAAACTGTACGCATTAAGAAAAACAATGACATGAAGAAACACCAGTGGAAAAAAAACAATCAACAACAGTGCAAAACAAAACCTGTAATATTACGATGAGAGTGACAATAATATGGGAGAATGACATTACTAGTGCAAATAAATGACACATGTATACATAAATAACTGTCTGTATACACTTTGACAAAAATTTAGCTACATGAGAGATAATCTTGGAATAAAAAACTATATTACATATAATATACATGCATATTTGGCATATAAGGTACATGAACATGGAAAAATGGTAGCAATGTCCAATAGCAGCATGGTCAATATGGAAGTCCTATCATCACTTTTAGGTTTCACACACAAAGACAGAGAGAAAGATTGATTCATGTTTTTAGCGCTAAAGCTATGACACAATACCACCATAAAACTCTGATTAGCCTATCACATGCCTATCAAAGACCAACCAACAGACCCGCAAAGCAACAACAGCAGCTAAATAACAGGCTACAATATTAAATACTATATTGAATATCCAAGAGAAACGTGAAGTAAAACTCAGCAAAAGTCAGCATTAAGCAGGCAACGGAGTCCCTCATTTAGCATCATTAATATAAGATCAGTTAGGCAACAGATAACGATAGATAGATAGATAGATAGATAGATAGATAGATAGATAGATAGATAGATAGATAGACAGATAAATAGATAGATACTTTATTTATCCCCTATGGGAAATTGTCCATGCAAGAGTCCATTAGCTCATTGTTGATAATAATAATAACTAGAAAATTCCAGGGAAATTTTGAGTGCCACGGGGGCTACTGCCGGGATGAGTACATGATTTATTTCCAGTGTTCAAAAGTCACCCTGATCATATTCTGGTTTTGAAAAATGTCTTGATATAAAAGACTGATATAAAAAGATATCACATCCCTCCACCATGTATTATGTGGGAAATATCTCATATTCTGTGTTGTTTTTTTTTAATAAAACAAGAGGCAACATGTCTTCAAACTGGCATTTAAAGGGTTAAAATCCTGAAAACGAATAAACATTTGGTAGGTTTGAGCAGAACTGAAGTGGTTTGAGAGATGTATGCAAAAAAAAAGCTGAAAAAAAAAATATATATGATGATATATATATATAAGATATATGATGATTTTATAGCATTTTCTTTGTGTGTCCTTTTTTGGACGCGAGGAACCCCAGAGGGTACAAAATGTGTTACCAGTGTATAATAGACCTGTAACAGTAACTGACATTAGATTTTAAAAATATGTCAAAAAAGACACTTTCTTGCAGAAATCCATACCTTCAGCTGTAACACAGCCAAAATGATCAGCAAATCAAAAAAGAAAAGTGAAGAAAATGTCCAAAAAAGGGAGAGGGACCCCTGAGGGTTAATAAATCCCATGAACCGCTATTTAAATTACCACTATTATGTTTTTTCTGTGCTAAATTTAACATTACTGGGGAGGAGAGCAACGCGACTAGAAGTAACAGCGAGAGAGGGCTAGTAGCTTCTCCTCTCCTCTGTCTCAGCGGAGACCGTCACAACTTCATTCACTCTTTTAACAAAACAAAAAAAAAAGCAACGAAGGAAGCAGTAAATGGACTTACATATTTAAGACCTAACTAAATGTAATTTAAGACCTAACATGCAGCTAATGTAAAGCTAGCGGAGCTTGGAGAGTTGGTTATCTGGTTGCTAGGTGCACACACGCACGCACGCACGCACACAGGTCAGGAGCTGCCGTTGCCATGGCAATGTGAAAATCTGGCCAGAATTTTGCTTCTACATGGCTTCAAAACAACTGCAAATTATGAGAAAACCGTTACTTCTTTTCAAAAACCGAAAAGACCGTGCCAGACACTGAAGCCAGAAGTTTCTAGTCTCTATTTTATTCAGATATTCCTTAAAATGAGTGAGTAAGCTCAGTGCGAAGACAGAGTGAGATTCTTTTGAAAAAAAAAGACGATTACATTAGGTGTCAATGAGAGTGAGACAGGTATTGCTGCCGGACTCGGCAACCCCGTTTAAATTTTGTGCAGACTCTGCCTGTCAAAGTTACAATTTATGAATCCCAACAACTATGTCTACATTTTGAAAAATAATTATTTGTCTCCTTTTTACGGTTTGGCGGTGAGCTTGAGTTAAAAATAAAAATAAAGGTTATTTTTTACTGCTTCACGCACTCTAGCCAACTGACGCTTTCACTCTAACTTTGAAGAAAAAGTGATTTGCACTCCTCCTTTGAGTGCTCATAGTTTGAAAAGTTTACATGTTAAGTAAAAACAGTTCCTGTGTTTTGGAGAGAGCATTAGTTTTCCTCCGTTTTATAGTTTGAATCACATTTCTACGTGCAGGTATGAGAGAGCTGGGTGACTCAGAAAAAAGGTGAAATTTTGTAGAAAAAAGGTGAAATTTTGTTGGTTTTTAAAGAAAAATTCCAATGCATTCCTAATGCATTATTTATTCCCAGTATTTTCGGAATAACTTTTGGAAAAATTGGAATTTTAACAGAAAAAGTCATAGCACCTCTTTCAGGATCAAGACGCACGTTTTGATGTATATATTACCGGGGTTTTCTCAAAGCTGCGGGACGAGTTTATTAATACGACAAGGAATATTAATAGATGCCTCTACTCTCAGCTATTCTAGCTGTAGAGGAGAGCCTCGGAGCTGAGCACCCGTGGCACTAATAAACAATAATAATTAGATTAGTCCACTTCCTTTGGCTGAGGTGTTGTATTGCCTGATGGAAGAAGGAACAAAAGATCTCCTGAACCGCATTGAGATGAGACTTGCTTCTGTAGCTACTTCTCTGTCTTGCCAGAATGTTGTGGAGAGGATGGTTGGTATTGTCTAAGATGACCTCCATCTTACATTGCATGCGTCTTTCAACAACAGTCTTGAGTATACTATACAATGCAGGATGTGAAACAGGGATCCACCCCCATCCCTTCCAGCTTGTCTTTAAGAATGGGGGGTTGGATGATGGATGGTGTTAAATGCACTTGAGAAATCAAAGAACATAATCCTCATGTAACTACCTGGCTCATCCAAGTAAGAATGGGCCCGGTGGAGCATGTAAAGGACAGCATCATCCACTCCAATATGTTCCTTGTAGGGGGTCTGTGCAGGTTCAACCTGTGGCCTCAGAAGGTGGAGAGGCAGCCACTCCAGGGTCTTCATGATGTGTGATGTGAGGGCAACCGGTCTGTGGTCATTTATCCCAGCCGGTCGTCCTACTTTAGTTACCCGAACAAGACATGATGTTTCCCCAGGACCGGGACCCTCCCTGTTTGTAGGCTTAAATTGAAGATCCTCTGGAAAGGCTCAGTCAGCTGGGCTGCACAGTCCGTTGACAGCCTGGGACGACACACCATGTGGGCCCGTTGTCTTTCCAGGATGTAGTCTCTTGAGCTCTGCCCTCACCTCCGCTGTAAACGACAGGAGACTTGACCCCAGTGTGGAGGGAGTTGCAGCTGCAGTGTCAGGTTGTGGAGGAGATGCTGCAGGAGAAGCTGCAGCTGAAGCAGTGGGAGAGAGAACAGGTGAAGCTGTGTCAAACCTATTGTAGAACAGGTTGAACTCATTGGTCTTGTCCACATCACCTGATGTTGCCTGGCTGTTCTTTTTTTTCTAGTCAGTGATGGTCCTCATCCCCTTCCACACTTCTCTGGTGTTGTTGTGCTGCAGCTTCCTCTATACTTTCTTTTTGTAGTCCTCCTTCGCCTGCTTTAATCTCCTCTTCAGCTCATGTTGCAAACACCTGAGCTTCTCCCTGTCTCCATCCCTGAAGGCCTCCTTTTTGTGGTTGATGTTATTACAGCTTCCATACAGAAGTAAATATAGTCTGTGGTACATTCATCCATTCTATCAAGGTCAGGGTCCTTGCTTTTATCATGTTCCTGTGACTCCAACAGTACATTCCAATCTGTGCACTCAAAACAGTGTTTTAGACACTCACTGGCCTCTGGGGTCCAGTTCCTGAATGAGCGGGTGGTTGCAGCCTGTCTCAGTACACAGGGTTTGAAGTAGGCTGAAGAAAAAACAGATTCTGATCTGATCTGTCAAGGGGTGGTAGAGCTGAAGCAGTGTAAGCCTCCTTGACATTTGCATACAACAGATCAAATGTCTTATTTTCCATTGTGGGACAGTCAACATACTGAGTGAATCCAGTCAGGTGAGAGGTGAGAGTAACATGGTTAGAATCCCCCGATATTGCAATGAATGCATCAGGATGCTGCAATCTTGTGAATGACGTCACACACGACTGCAGGCTCTGCTCGTGGTTGAATGTAAACAATGATGGCGACGATGTGTACAAACTCCCTCGGTACATAGTACGGTCTAAGACCAACTGCCAACAGTTCAATATCCCAACAGCAAGCTGCTAAAATAAGCAATCAAAAAGCCACATGATGAAATTTAATTAATTTAATGACATCAAATGAAATAATATTCCTCCCTTTTTTAAGTTTATTCTGCGTCTGCCTGTTGCATCAAACTCTTGCATAATGGCCTCCGCATCAATTGGAATCTCATGATGGATGTTCATCAGTGCAAGTCCACTCGGTCGTTTGTCAGTCATCATATTCCTCAGGTATGTCTTCAAACAACGTTAACAGCTGAAGGAGCACTCAGCACTGGCAGTGGATACTGGCATTGTTAGAAAAATCTTCATGACAGTGTTTGATGATCTCAAAACCTGGCAGATGTCACTAATAGCAGGTGTATGCTTGTTGTGCTTCCTCCATAATTCAAACTCAACATCTGCAGTGCCCAAATTGGGCATCAAAGCACCATACTCATCTCCTGCCATAAACTGTCCCTCAGCAGTGGTAATTTGTCAGGTAGAAGGTACTAGGTATACTCCGTCCCTCAACTCTGTGATCAGGTGGTTGATAAATGGCAAGAAAATGTTTCTTTTCCAGTCTCATCTACTTATTTGCTTGCTAACTCACAGTCACGATTAAGCACCACAAATGTTGATCTTGCAATGACCTCTAGTCAGTGACGTAATACCAATTGATGGCCTTCAAATCTATTTGCATCATAACGTTATTGAGGGGATGCAGCCAAAAAACACAGGATCCCGCGTTGTCACAATTTTATTCTCAAGATAGAATGTTGAAAAAACAAACAAAATCCTTAAAAAAAAATGATGCATCTTGTTTTTTTTTCAGCCAGTTAACCAACAGTTTTGGTGACAATAAATACAGTCCATTTACCAAATCTGCATCATAGAAAAACTACAGTTGATCTCATTTCCAGAGTTTGCCTGAGAATAATCACATGAAATAATAAATAAACAAGGACGACCTTGTAAAAGAAGACCATATTATATAAATCACACTAGTCTGTGAGGTGAAGGACAACGCCATCCAAACAGTCTGGTTTCTCATAGAAGAAAGGAACAACTAAGTAGCACACAAACGGATGGGTTAGTGCAGGTGATTTTCTATCTTTTTTCAAACATGCACATGCATCTGCACATTGAATTGCAGTTAGTGATGATATAGACAACAAATGCACAACAATATCTTAGCTCATATCATATCCAGCTGTTCAGCATCTGTCTGACTTTCTGCACTGATTTGAGACGTTATAGTTGTGTTATTTTAGAAATGTCTTAATCTTGCATAATCAAAAAGGAAATGAGCAACATTCAAATACCTCTGACGGAAACTAATTCTTATGAAAAAATATTAAAACTCTAAAAAGACTTTATCTCTCTGCAAATCAATATTCAGGTTTTACTCTTTAATAAGAGCCTCTACCTTGGAAATGTTTCCCTCTCCATTAGAGTATGCTCCTCTAATCAGCTGGCATCTTCTCCCCCCTCAGTGTCTTCTATCTTCACCATACCAAATGTCAAGCTGCAGACAGAGAGCGGGGACAGCATACAGGTGTGTGTACGACGGAACAGTCATGGGAAGGCTTCGTCTGGCAGCAAACACTGACCTGAGGCAGCATCCTGCACACCACTTCCTGACAGGTACGTGCTCATTACCTATCAAGAGGCAGACACACACATTGTGCCACAGCAGCTTCATACACTCACGAGGAGAAACTGAGACATACTGAGGTGAAACTTTAATGATCTGAAACTTTGAAGCTTTTCTATCTTAACATGTCTGAGATTGTGTGACAGTGTTGCATCTAATGACTCCAGCTACATCCACCTTTATGTTTTGTTTCATTTCATGTTTATTTCCCCATTAAAAAGCTCACTGACATTGTGACTCATGTCATGGTGATCCAACAACTCCACCAACCTGAACCACCACAAAGGTCGTTTGTTCTAGCCCTCTTATACAACCCACAGGAGTGTCTTCTGAAATAGTGGACCTTTGTTGTCATATTTACAGTAATAAATATGCAGACCGTACCAACAACAATGTACTGGAGCCTCTTCACCATCGTTACAATAATAAACGGTCAGGTTTGTTTAGATTTAGGAAAAGATTGTGATTTGGATTAAAATAAATACTTCTTCAACGTTAGATGATCTTTGCTGTCATGGTTACAATGATAACCTGGTTAATTTTGCTGAACAGTCATGGATAAAAGAAACTATATAAAATGCTTCTTTCACATGAGAATTGAACACCACTCTCCAGTGTCATATTCATCCATCCACAACAAAATCTTCCTGACGTGGACTTTGTCTCTCTGTATACGACGTCACCGCACTTTTCCCTTTGCTCTTGTCATAATTACTGTGACAACTACATGGTGCCTAGCAACAAAATGTAAGTATGGGTCATAATGACCTGCTGCACAGACGACCCTATGGGCTCGTTGTTTAGAAGAGGACAGTCTCAGGGATCCTCATTTTGACCTTAAGGAAAGAAGAATTACTTTTTACTCGATGGCTGAATCATGCTAACATGCTAACATACTAATGTGAATGGCTTTGTGAATTAGCAGCATTTGACTGCTTAAACCATTAAATAAAAAGTCACAATAGATTTGTCTTTTTGAGATGGGGAGTCAGTGCTTATCATGTCCAAATAGTTAAACTCAAATCACCTAAAAAAACAAGTGTCTGATGAGGGTCTTTAGTATCCCTTCAGAAGTGGAACATGTTCCACATGTCAATGCTCAGCTAAGGAACAAGAAAAATAAGCAACTTTCCATTTTTAACACTTTTGCACATCACAACCTGCAGTCTATATAAATATATTTCATAATAATGATTTTAAATCTTCATCTTTTAAAATTTTGAGTTCCTGTCTAATTTTCCAATAATAATCTAATATTTTTGACTGAATAGATTTTGTTTGAAATTATTTCAAGCTTTTCATCGTTTTGTTTTCTCCACTTTGTGTTTTCCTGGTGCAAATAGGTTTTTGTTGTAAAATTATCATTCTCATGTGTTGCACATTGTGTTGCTACTTTTGCCTTTTCTTTAGCTGGAATATGCAAAATGTTTATAAATATCCTAAAAGATAAATTGGTTTTTAAAAGTGGAAATACCAGGAAACCAAACACTCATATGAAAAGTTTGGAAACAAACATATTGTACAACTTGCTGAGAATGCAGATATCTAATCATTAGCTGTTGCTGCTCTCTGGCCAACACTCTACATCCCACTGACCACCACAGTCTTTCTTTTAACGCTGATGCCATGAGATCTGTGCTCTCTGCAGTGAAGCAGAGAATGCAATAATAGATGGAGGAATGGCTTTAAGTGGGTGAGGAGGGAGTCCCATTCATTAGACACTGGGGTCTCTTTCACCACTCACATAAAGCGGCACTATATTTGCATGTAATAAGAGGTGCAGAGGCCAGGCGTGAGGACAATGGCTGGTCTAATGATGGACTGTGGGGATTGTGAGGGCAAGTACAGGGCCAAAGAACAGCACTGCGCACCAGATTATATCTGTAATTGCCAACAGGTGCAAAGACACAGCAGACACATCAGCTCTTCAACTGGAAATCTACAATTTAAGATTCTCCAATGTTTCATGTCCTGATGTTTCCACATGGGGGCTGAATACCCTGTATTTACTATTGGAATGGATGTATCCTCAACTGGTTTTGTGTGTGTGTGTGTGTGTGTGTGTGTGTGTGTGTGTGTGTGTGTGTGTGTGTGTGTGGAAGTCATACCATTGAGAGAGCTGTGTCCTCTCAGCTGCTGCATTTACATTGAAATCACTTTCTTTCTCCGGAGCCATCCTGAAGCCTGACAGGCTGGGAGAGCTTCACTGATATGAGCCTAATCCCTGTGCACACAGCCACATTAACACACTGACAAATTACACTAACTCACTGCTCAGCACCAGACAACAGATTAACTTGTGAACACAGTGGAGGATCTAGCAGCTAAAGAGCCAGATTTTTCACCATATTAACAATTCAATATAATACTCAACTTCATATTTTAGTGTTTGTATCTATATTTGTTATTTTATCTTTTATTATTAGAAAAAATCCTTCCTTTTTTTTCTTTCTTTTTTTTTGATGTTGAGGAGCAGTATTGCTAATTTTGTTGTATGCAGAGCTTACAGTAACGATAAAGGCTTTCTAATGTTCAACCACAGTTGGTAGGGACCATACCTAGAGCTAAAACAGAGAAAATACTGGACTTAGATTCATCAGGTGTCATAGCCTGTTCTGCTTTCACCTGCTGCTTCAGTGTTTTTCCACTTACCCCGCTTCCGTCTCACCCCACTGGCCAAATCAGTGCCTTCAGGTCCACCTTGGGCTCTCAACTGCATCTCATCACTCATTAAGCCAGTATATATGCATCTCCGGTTCGTTCAATTGTTGCCAGATTGTTCTCTGTACTCATGCAAGACTTTCCAGTGGTCATCTCCGGACTGACTTCTTGGTATCGACCCCACTTGTCTCTGACCATCCTGCCTCATCTCTGACCCAGTAAACGACTCAGCCTTTTGTCCCTGACCACGAGTTGCCACATGAGTTTCCCTACCATCTTAAAAGACTTCAAAGACTCCTGCTTCGTCAACGCAGCTGTCTTTGTGGGTTCGTCTTTCACCCTGAGACCTGTGGCCCCTTCCTGACAAACTGTTCCCTGTTGTTTTCTCTGCAACCCCGCATGTTTGCATCTGAGGAGGCTAAGGTATTCTTCACCATCAACCACCTGACGGGGAAGGCTCGTCTCTGTGCGACCACCGAGTGGGAGATACAGACTACAGCCTGCACCTCCTTCCAGCTCTTCTTCGAGGAGCTCCCCAAGGTTTTCACCATGGGGGCCTTTGGTTTTTACGCAGCACAGGGCCTGATGAGCATGCATCAGGGGGACCGGAGAAACTGACTTCTCCATCGACTTCCACACCAAGTCTCGCCAGAGTGACTGGAGCTCATCCGCCCTAAGTGACGTTTTTCTTCATTGCCTCGCTAATTATATTAAAGATGAACTGGTGCTGCATGACCTTCTGTCTACGTTGGATAGGTTGATCGAGTTGGCTACGAGGTTGGACCTTCGTATCCAGGAACAGAGATGGGAGAAGAGGCAGAGTGGTGCAGCTCATCACCCTTCAGTTACCCCTTGGGTCTCTTCCTCCTCCATCAGCCCCAGCGCTCCTGCAGGGCCGCTTCCAGGGGGTCCTAAGCCCATGCGACTGGGACACATCAGCTTCACTACAGAGGAGTGGGAGCGTCGTCGTCAGGGCAACCTCTGCAAGTACTGTGGCCAGGCCAGCCGTTTTGTATCCCGCTGCCCATAAAAAGCCAGGGCTCACCAGTAGAGGGGGAATTTCTGGTGAGCCATGCCTCCACGCAACCTTCCCTCAACCAAGCTTCTCCTCTCTCCGCAAAGCCTATCATCGGGTCTGGATGTTGGAGGGCGATGAGTGGAAGACGGTCTTCAACACACCCACTGGTCATTACGAGTACCTCGTCATGCCTTTTGGCTTAACCAATGCCCTGGCCATGTTACAAGCCTTGGTGAACGTGCTGAGGGACATGTTGAACCATTACATGTTCATCTACCAAGATGACATCCTCATCTTCTCAAAGTTCCACGGAGAGCACATCCACCATGTCCAGACGGTCTTGCAATGGCTCCTGGCCAGTCCCTGACTCCCGCAAGCAACTGCAACACTTCCTGGGGTATGTCGATTTCTACCGCCACTTCATCCGCAACTTCAGCAGCATTGCTGCCCCCCTATCAGCCCTTACCTCCTCCAAGGTGCCCTTCTGCTGGAACCCGTCCGCCAATGAGGTCTTCCTCACCCTAAAGGCCTGTTTCGCCTCAGCCCCCATCCTTCAAGTGCCAGATCCCGAGCGCCAGTTTGTCATGGAGATGGACGCCTCCGATGTGGGACCTGGGGCCGTCCTATCCCAGCGTGCAGCCTCTGACCAGAATCTTCTCCCCTGTGCCTTCTCTGCGTCCCCTGCTGAGAGAAACTACGGCATCGGCAACCAGGAGCTCCTAGCCGTCAAGCTGGCATTGGAGGAGTGGCTGGAGGGGACCAAGCAACCTTGAGTACATCCATACTGCCAAGAGACTGTACTCTCATGAAGCCCGGTGGTCTCTCTTCTTCCCCCGCTTCGACTTCTCCCTCTCCTACCCTCCTGGGTACAGCAACGTCAAGTCTGATGCCTTGTCATGCCTTGGGGAAAGAGACTCTGCCTCGTGGCCCAGCCTGATCCTCCCTACTCCCTGCGTTGTCGCCACCCTTACCTGGGAAATCGAGGAAAGGGTGAGGTCTGCGACCGAGGGTCAGCCTGGGCCAAGCTCTTGTCCCGCAGACCACCTGTTCATTCCCCCAGACAAATAGATGTCTCCAAATGAATGATAATGTTGCTCCGGACAGTGTCTGCTAAGTTCACCATACCAACTTAAAAGGTAATGACACTGTATGTAAATTTTTTTATGTAATTTTAAAAATATTTTTTCATCTATCTCACCTGCAGTACTTGCTTTTGCTTTAACAGTCCTTATATTTTTTTTCTTTTTACTATGTTAATTGTTATGAACCAAAACACCAAAGCAAATTGATTTCATTTTATTTATTTAATAGACACAATGCCATTTAACATTGTGTCAAAACAAAGCATGAAACTAATGTGTTGCACAAAATTAGCTAATTAGCTATTGCTAATTCTTGACCCTTGTCCCTAGTTGGGCTTTAACATAATGTAATTAAAACAGTCAATAGCAAAAACAACACAAAACAGACAACACAATTGATGATATCCTAGAATTAGCTAAAAATATACAGATGTACAGTCTAAAAAAAGGCAACAACACAACAAGGAGACAAATGGTCAAACAAAAGCAATTAATTAAAAGCTTTTACCTAGAAATGGGTAAAGCCCAGTTTGGAGAAAGCTAATTGTCCAAATTTATATCTACAATATGGTATTTTGCAGTTGCCATTCACCATGCTACTAGTTCCTCTGTTACTAATTTGTCTTTGAATATATCTGGAGAGAGACTGTGGAGCTAAAGTGTTGATATATTTATACACTATTATGAGAAAGAAAAAGTGAATAAAACTCTATTATATCTTTTCAGTATGTCACAGTGATTCAGTCTGACAGGCTTTTTGTCTATTATTTTCAGTGCCTGATTATATAAGGATGTGAGGGGTCTTGAATGAGAAAACCTACTTACAAATAACCTGATTCTGATTCATATTCAACGTTGTGTTCACACCAAACAAACAAAATCCGTTGTTGCAGGTTGAACCACAGTCTTTTGAGAATCCTAAGCAACAGCTGTAAGCTCCTGAACATAAACACTGTTAATCACACTTCATACCAATCAGATGAAAAAGTTTCCTTTTTATGTTGATGAAAACGTAATTCAGATGTCAGGTGTGTTACATGACTAAATCTAAATTACTCCATCTGTCTGTCCATCACTCTGTCCTTCCATTCATCCACCCCTTATTTTCTGCATCACTCATACAGTGCATCATGACCACTTAGTAAAATGCAGATTGTGGCGAGGTTAGTTTAACGACAGAGAAAAATAGACATGTATTAAACAGAAATATTGTTGCTATGGTTACCTGCCACTCGATATAACTTGTGTAGTGATTTAGAGAAGTGGTCAGTGTTTGAGGTTTAAAGAAATATACATAAGGTCATTTAGAAAAAAGTGTTTTCCTGGAACACTGCTCATATCTTAGTGCATGTGCACCACACAAAGAAATCACATGCATAAAATAATATTTAACTGAACATGCATAATCCTGTTCCTAAAGCAGTGTTTTTCTAAAATCAGAGGTATAAGAGGTAAGGAAAGGGGGAAACAGGGGTGAGGGGATAAAGGAGAAATGGAGGCAGGGTATGGTATCTTTTTGTTGAGGCAGCGTTGTATTATTTATAGGAGGTGGTGGAGGCAGGCCGCTTCAGACAGAGCACAGCAAAGAAGGCAAGCAGCCCCTTTCTCTTTTGTGGGTCTATTCCCAGTGGGTACGCTTTGTGCTGGCTGGATGGCTGCCTTTGAGGAAACCCAGGCAGCTATTGTGCTGAGAGTGAAGGCTGGGCCTGACTCGCCCGCACTGACACACAGCAACATTACAGCACTACAATGTCTGTCACCGCCATGGCCAGAGTGGGGAAAGAAAAGGACGCAGAGAGAGTGACAGAGGATGGGGGAAGAGTGGGACTGTCTGATTTTGGCACGGAGGGAAGAAAGAAAGGGTATTTTTGTGGCAACAGAAGAGAAAGGCAGAACCATAGGAGTGGTTAGAAAAAAAATGCAGGCAAGGCTAGAGAGGAAAAGAAAGGGGGCTAAGGGAAAAAAGGCAGGTCTTCTTTACAGTACTGCACCGCATTGATCTATGTTTATTCATGATTCTGCATTATTCACAAGATTAGCTGATGCAACTCGGTGCCAAGGGTAGGCAACGGCTCCCTCAGTCAATCCACTCAATGACCACACAGTTCAATTCCCAAGTCCCAACAAGTGGGAGACAGCTGCTCTGTCTCTGAGCCTCAACACTCTCCACTTATACTCCAGGCTTAAGTGCGTGAAGAATTGGACACTGTGCTCACAGTCAGAATACATAACAAAGCATAAAACATTGATTCAATCAGGGAGCAAAAAGCAACATGAAAGAGGTCAAATCAACAGCTCAGCGCCTCAGTCCAAACAATAAGATCGTTGGTTGTATTTTGAAAGCAAATATGCAGAGCCTTAATGACGTGATGCAGATCTGTACCAAGATACAAGATCTGGATATTTTTGTAGTGCACTCCTCTCTTATTCGTTAGCTTTTTGTTTGAATTGTAAAAACTTAATCATTATCTTCATATGACCAAAGAGTCAATGACTATATCATGCTCATCATGAACAAGTTCCAACCTCCAAAGCTGAAAAATGAAGCCAACACTGAACTACAGTTCCTCTAATGACCACTAGAGTCTGGCTCCGACAGTGAGTCAATCCCCATAGACTCCCATGTTAAAATGTCCAATTTTACAGCAGAAATAAACTTATTTACAGCCTTGTACGAAAACAGTTTTGGTCTCTATAGATAATTTCCTCCTTCATGACAACTGTAAGGGGAGTGAATTTTATAAATTTTATTTATGTAACTCACCTGTTTACATTTTATCAAGGCTTAAATTTCTGCATAATTGAGGGCACGGCCACTTTGAGTGACAGATGGATGAGTGTATGCTTGTCAGAAACTATCATGCACTAGATAATACGCTGAAAACATTCAAAATGAAGTGTACATACTAACAGATATTGGATTGTATTGGGAGGTGTCTTTTAAAAGTGTATACAAGACTTTTTCTGAAGGCCCCACGCACAGCAGCACATCGTTCTGCTTAGTGTTCCCTGCTGCCTCTCCTAACTGGCAGCATGCTGATCTGAATGTACTGCAGGTATTATACTGACTATGCATGACTACTTCACACAATCCCATGTCAAATAACTCAAAACTATCCCTTTAATTCACGCCAGGCTGTTGATGCACTTTACTGATCAGGTTGCACTTATTCATATCAAATATAAAACACAAATAATTGACAGATATTTTTCATTTTCATACTTAAGAAAAGCCTGCAAGTATGATTGCAAAAAAAAATTCAAAAGTTCAATTGCTATAAGAGAATAAGTATGTTTACTGATGGTTGAGGCAGCACCACTCTGACGGATGAAGTCATGTGGTTGAGTGCTGTTTTCTGAGCATCTTGCTGGTCACCTGGCCGGGTTTCACACGGAGCAGCAGCCTCTCTGCAGTGCGTCTGTGCAGTCAGCCATCAGGTCGGCAACAGGATACTCCGGCCCTGAAGCATCACTGTGTCATTTTGAAGATAACAGCCGCAGGCAAAGCTGGACTGTAGGGTCCGCAATGTAGACATGCCAGCTATTTATCTGACTGCACACACACACACACACACACACACACACACACACACACACACACACACACACACACACACACACACACACACACACACACACACACATACACACACACAGGCAGGCACACATGCTTGCCTAAGCTATCAGCTCAGGGACCATCCTTCATTTTTGGGGGTAAAATGCAGGAAACCTTCAAAGCTGTGCAGGTATTTTTTCTTGAAAGTAAAAGCTCTATTTGTCACCTGGTGTGTTTCAGCCCTGGTGTCTTTCTACTGTCCACAGAAGTCAACAGAACAGAAAAGAATATTTTTTGCCTCTGTAGTGGAAAGAAATAGATTTGTGCGGTCCACCAAACAGCCTGTCAGAAAGTTTTTCTAGGTAGAGGACAAAGTGATTTAAAGTATATCCCTGCTGTGAGCCCGAGGGGGGGGAATAGGAGGTGGGGGAAGGAATGATAACTGGAGGCATAGCCTTGAGAAATGGAAAGCCTTCAGTCAAATCATCCATTTTTATGCTCCCACTGACTCGTATAACTGTACAGCAGAGCCCAGCAGTGAAATGGGCTTTCATTTCATCGTATTCTCATGGAGAAGCATTGTGAAGGTCCACTTAGGTCATGATAAGGATATTTGCAGCTCTATTTGTCCATTTCCTCCCCTGTTTACCTCTCTATTGATATCCTGCTTTCATGCACATGCTTGAACCATAGGCTCTTATTAAACCTGGATGTGCACAGAGCAAGGACTGCAGTTCAGTGTCATGGAGAGGCTGAACATTTTTTTGGTCTGTGAAGAGATATTTATGTTAAATGTGCATTTTAAACTGTGAACTTTTTTCTATGCTGCATGGAGCTCAGATTAAAATGCGCTACAGGGCTCCAGGCTTTTCATCTTTACTTTTTATCATTCTCTCCAGCCTCCTCTCCTGAATCATCATGCAGTATCTCTGTCATTTGCCAACACTGAGCATCCTCCCACAGTCTGACGGATCATTTTGATATGGTCTATTTAAATATTTTAAAAAAAAAATAACAACAGCATGCAAGATTTTCTAGGCTTTCAAGCCGGTTGACTGGACAAAAGCAGAGTTGTGTTCTAATTGTCTAACAAATTACATCCAGTTCCAATGCTAACTGTCAGAGTAGTAAAGATACAGACAAGGAGGAAAGAGAGGTAGTATTGATACCCTTTGTATGATAATGAGCCTGACTTTTTTGGCAGTGCAACAACCACACGAGCAGCTCTCCGACAATTTGGTCATTTCCTGACCTCAGAGTTTGTCTTTGGCCTCTATGGGTATGGGCTGTCTGGTGGTATTTCAGCGCCAAGCCGGAGTGTGCGGGGCACAACTGGAATGAGCTCTCTCAATGTCCTGAAGGAAAATAAAGTCTGTGAAATCTGATCCTTTCATTCCCTGTACTGTAATTGCTGTAATTCGTCCACCTCAGCTTGATGGTGTTGCAGTGTGAGCTTTCCACTGCATATACTACTACCATATACATGATTACAAATACAAATTGATAATGGTGAAGTGCAGATGAAATGACTGCTATTGCTTTATGGCTGTTGTTTTTTGAGCCCTTGTTAACTGGTGGATACAGACCAACAGTGGCAGCTGCACTGTTGGTCTGTATAAAGTTCTGTTAGAGTCCATTTTGTATCTTGTCTCCTTTTAGAAGATGAATTTATGTGATACGAGTGGTTGTAGCTACACTATAGCTTTAGCTGGAGTAACAGTAGCATTAACAGTAGCTGCAGTGCTAACAATTTAACTAAGACAGTTTTTTTAGCTCTTGTGATCTCTCTCTGGGCGGGGATGACTGACAGGTCAGTGGATTGGATGTGATGAAGCATGAAGATGGTCAGGAGAGAGGTGGAGTTAGAGAGGAGTTAGTAAGGAGAGAAAGGAGGACAGGGAGAGAAGAAAAAAGAGGGTAATGGGAAGGAGGAGGATGGAAAAGGATTGTGATCAGATCTTGGTTCCCCGTTGAGCACAGAAATCTGGTCTGCTAACTGCTAAATTTGTAGATAGAAAATGAGGAGAGGAAACAGGAGAGGGGAAGAAAGGAAAGGAAACAGGAGAGGAGAGGAGATAAAAGGAAAAAGTAGAGGAGAAAAAGAAGGGAATCAGGGATGAAAGCAACAGGCGGGAGGAGGAGAAACTGGACAAAGAGGAATGAAGAGAAAACAAAAGAAGAGTAGCCTAAAGGAAGAGAAAAGAATTGGAAGACAGAGGGGGGGTCTGGCCTCCAGAAGGAGCAGCAATTGATTTCATGACTAATTTGTTGATCAGTGGAGGCAGCAGATGCCATCAGGCTGACATGTAGGAGGAGATCTGACTCCCATTATCATAAGCTCCCCTCTAGTCACAATAATACTCCTCTGTTTTTCCCCGCCACTCGTCCATCCCTGCATTCTTCCTCTTTCATATCAAGTCTGTCATTGTAATATGCCCAGGTCGGGCAGAACAATGGTTTAACGCTACCAAAACACCAGTCCAAGTGTTTTTAGTCCAAAGAATATTTGTTTGGCAATAATTCCAGTATTTCTGTTTTCAAAATAAGACCCCTATCAATGTAAACGGACAGTCAAAATGAAATGTGACAGTACTGTAATCCACTTGTTCCATCCCACCATGCTGGGTGTCGTATGAAACTACATAAACTACTCTTTCTGTTGATAGCAAGCATAGTGTAGCCTGAGCTAACCGCTCATGTCAGCCCTAAAGAAACCACGGGGCCAAACTTCTCATTTTACAGTCCACAAGTCAAATTTTGGGTTTATGACTAAATATTCCACCAAATCCCAAAGCGGTTCTAATCAAAAGCAACAGATATTGTTTCCTTACCCTTTTGTAGTCATTTTGAGTCTATCCATACGATTTTCCAGTCAAGTTGGCCTAGATGGGAGCCTGGATAGCAGGGACTGAGCCCCAAGCCATCATGCTCTGTCTAGATAGTTAGTTACCTTTTTGTTTCTCCTAGTGTTCTTTGTCTCGTACTTCCTGTTTTATTTTGATACTCACCTCTTGTCTTGTTTCAGTTCCTTTACTTCTTCCTGTGCGATTACCTGCCCTACCCCAATGTGTTGCACCTGTGTCTCATTGTCTCCCCTCCTCCTGAGTATATAGTCTTAGTGTCCCCTTCCTTCTGTGCCAGTTCGTCTTGTTTCTTTGTGACAGCATCCAGCACTTTCCCTGTGAGTTTCTAGAGCCTATAGTTTCCTGACCTGTTTTTTGCCTTTTGACCTTGCGTCTTGCCTGCCGATTTGGGCACTGTTGCCCTTCTTCTGATCACCTGTTTACCGACCTTGTTTGATTAAAAGGACTGCTTATTGAACTGAGTCTGAGTCTGCATTTAAGTCCAAGCCTGTTTCAGTACTGACACAAGCCTGAATTTCATACACTGTGTTTTGTTGCCATCTAGTGCACATTTGGTGGTACTGCCGTTTAAAAACACAGCGCTATCATTTTCTACATCTCGCGAGGTTTTGAACGGTATGTCACACTCCCATGAGACTTGCTTCCTTGCGATTTAACTTTTATTTTATTCTGAACTTTGTATATAGTATGTTTTTGTGTTTAGTGTTTATTTTTCACTTTTACAATGTCTACGAAGTAGAATCAAGATAATATAGCAATTTAGATGCGCTAGAAGAGATTCAGTGGCAAAGTAGAGACAAAATTATACAATTTAGTTGGTTTTACACACAATGGTTGTGCACAATGGTACAATCTGATGATACACAGGGTAAATGAAGTGGCTAAGGGTTGTATTGTGTGCACACAGCCACCTGTAGTGGAAGTGATTGGTATTTTGTAGCCAGATTTCCTTTCAAGAGGTAAAAAACTCCTTTGGCACACTTTGGGTACCTTGGCTATCCAAGTGTCCAAATGGAGAGTCTGCCTGGCCCCATCCCCACTAAAACCTTTGTAGAATTTGTGTGCTTTGTGGTATTTCTACCTACAATGTGACAGTTGTAGTCATGAAGTTGCTGAATGAACTCAGTGGCATCCCAGTGCATTGGACCATTATTATCATGGTGTGATCCACTGTCTAATTTACAACTAATTCTAGGCGAGGACAAAACATTTTTCCTTTGGTTTATCACAATTTACTTGGCTATAGTAACAGTCACAATGTTACTGTCACATGGAATAAATTCTCTGTCTAACCTATCCATAGTAACCAAGCTCTTGTAAATGGACCTGATAGTTGTGGAGCTATTCTTGATCTATTTTGTGTATGTCTGTCTAGGCGAGGCATACCCCCCAGCATCCTTAGGGCTTAACAGGTTAAGAAGGTTTTGTTGATATATTTCTGTTGTCTGTCTGCTGGTGTAATCTTCATTCATAAAGTCAGCTGAATGCAGATATGTTGCTGCTCCTTGCTGAAATGAAAAAAAAATTTTCAGTTTACACACATTTACCCTGAAAAACTGATGGAGAATAGATAATATGACATAATATGAGAGCAGTTTTCTGGCTTCCTCCAAATAGCTGTGAACAAATCTCAACAACAGGGGGATGTTTTCCAGAGACAGACAAAGTACCATATCTTTTTCACACCATTTCCCAGTTCTTTTTTTTTCCTCCACCATATGGCTCTCCCTAATGAGCAATGCACATGTACCTCCTTCCTTTTTTGTGCCTCCAAAAAGAGAAAAAAAAGCAATTCCTTCTCATGTGCTGCAGCCAACTGCTCCTCTACAGCAGCAGATCTGGAGCTTCTTCTCTCAGCTGAGTGAATTAGTGTCAAATGAAGTATGCTAATGAGTTTAACTTTGTCTGCCTGCCATTTCAAACATTGTGGGATAATGAGTCAAGCTCAGATTGATACAAAGATGAAGGGTCCAGATTTTTATGCAGGGACTGGGTGTGAGTTGCTTCCTCCTCTACCCTGGACCGCAGCGGCATGTTTTCTGAGCAAAGAGGCTGAATTTTGTGCCTGATGGTTGGAGCTGGAGCTACATCACCTGTGAGCTTAAGTTCGAGCAAAAGGGCATTCACCAGGGTACATGGTAGAAGGAGGACTTGGCTGCAGGAAGTGTTACACACTTTGTGTCTCTATTTTTGTGACAGTCAGTCTCCAAAGGACGACTGGTGTTTTCCTGGCAATACAACAGGAAGTTTAGTCTTCACTCCTAAACTGATAAACCTCTTAAACCTTTTCACTGCCAGATTTTAAAACCTGAATGCAACCTAAGATCTGAGGATAAAATGTAGCTATGTTTAGTATTTCAATGTCTATGACAGTTTTAAATCTTTTGTCAAAACAATATTATTATGTATGTATATGTACAGTATGTATGTATGTGTGTGTATGTCATAGAGTGTAAATGAGGATGACGTAGCCTCCTTGATGTCAGATGAGCGGTTTTGAAGCTCACAGTGAGCAGGAATCTATTCACTAGATTTGACATGTATTGTTTAGAGGTGCCATCTTGGTTGTGTCTGACTCCGCCCCTAACTCCAGCTAATCAAAAAATGGTCAAAGACGAGGGGCATATGTGCAGCCGAAACTTTGGTGCATACTGGTTTGTAGCAAGCATAAGCTCACCCATCTGTCTCTCAAATGAGAACTTTAAGTCTTAATAAAATGTAGACAGGTGAGTTAAATCAAAATTCAACCCCCGTACTACACTTCAGTGTTGTGCAGCCCTGGAGGTCGATGTTTACATGCGTCCAAGTACATACATAGTATATTAATACTATGGTTTAGTACATACATGTACATGCAAGTACTGCACATGCGTACATGCATAAATGCGTACATTCGTACACATTTACACATTTATGCATGTAAGCAGACCACAGAGAGAGAAAGAGAATAATTTGTCAATAAATTGCAGGCCTAAGCTTAAAAGCTTTGGACAATAAAAACCCGAGTATCTGAACCTGTGATAACAAGTAATTATGGTGTGATATGCTCCTCATATTACATCATAATTACTTACAACCACCAACTGTATGTGGGGCTTAATGGAGCTCAGGACTCCTCCATAGAACAGCTGCATTGGTCGAGATGATTTAACTGTTAAACCTGGAATCAGTCAGTAAAATCTTTCCAGTCCAAACTCTTTTAGATTCTGACTGATCCTGTTGCTTTGTCTGGAGATTTACATCATTTATGAAGTAATGCTGCTGAAACATCAGCTCCTCTTTAAAACCAGAGATTGTAGATGCAACAGGTACTCTTTCTGCTGCTGTGTGATGAGTACAGGTGTTCACACTGAGAAGATCCAACCTTCTACAGGATGTTGAGTGCAGTTCACTCATCATGTAGAGCAGCAGTAGTGATGTTTCTGCAAAACTCTGGGTCACCAGATTACACTCATGTGTATGATTTTGTCAGTAACCTTTCTCAATCTGCAGGAGATGGAAAAAAGTGTTGCAAAGATATTTTTCTGTTTCTGTTGTCAGATTAAAGAAGTATGAAATAATTATTTAATCGTAGGTCATAACAGTGTGAAGGATGCATACTGTGGACAAGCTCACTGGACTGAACAAACTGAGAAGCTTTGTGCAGGGAGAGAAGTGTGTGTGCAGCCTTTTGCTTATATCTGCCTCTGTCTATGTGTTAACATGTGTGTGGGCCTGTTTACCAAGTAGAGGAGCAGCATATACATGTATCCATTTGCCAATATAGAGCCAATATACAGTATGTCCTGCTTTCATGAGCAAGATTCAAGTGTAAAGACCCTCCAGTGGTCCTCAGACACTTTTATGCAAACAACATACTGATGATTTTTCTGTTTTCATGACTGTATGAGTAATGAGGGCATAAGTGTATAGTTAGTCTTAAGGGTGCAGGAAAGGTCACGAGGTCATCAGCATCAAAAGAATTTGTCCCCCTGGGAGCATGAATGTGCTTTGTAGAGTTTTTGGTAATCTGTTCTTTGGATCATGGTCTTATGTTCAGTTCTCAGCCTGAGAGTGAATGAAGAACAGTTACAGAGTCTACAGCAAAGAGGTCCAGACGGCCCTCTCCTCAGCCACTTCCACCAGCTCCTCCGGGAGAATCCCGAGGCGTTCCGAGGCCAGCCGAGAGATATAATCCCTCCAGCATGTCCTTGGTTGGCCCGAGGCCTCCTCCCGATGGGACATGCCCAAAACACCTCCCCAGGGAGGCGTCCAAGAGGCATCCTCACCAGATGCCCGAACCACCTCAACTGGCTCCTCTCGACATGGAGGAGCAGCGGCTCTAGACCGAGCTCCTCACCCTGTCTCTAAGACTGAGCCCGGCCACCCTGCGGAGAAAACTCATTTCGGCCGCTTGTATTCGCGATCTCGTTCTTTCGGTCATTACCCAAAGTTCATGACCATAGGTGAGGATTGGAACGTAGATCGACCAGTAAATCGAGAGCTTCGCCTTCCGGCTTAGCTCTCTCTTCCCCACAACGGACCGATTCAGTGCCCTCATCACTGCTGACGCCGCCCCCAATCCGCCTGTCGATCTCCCGTTCCATCCTACCCCCACTCGTGAACAAGATCCCAAGATACTTAAACTCCTCCACCTGAGGCAAAGCCTCCCCCCCGACCCGGAGCGGGCAATCCACCCGTTTCCGGCTGAGAACCACGGCCTCAGACTTGGAGGTGCTGATCTTCATCCCAGCCGCTTCACACTCGGCTGCGAACCGCCCAAGCGAGAGCCTGGCGGAGTCCAACCCCCACCGGGAACAGGTCCGACTTACTGCCGGCTATGCGAACCAGACTCACACTCCTTTGGTACAGGGACTCAATGGCCGCTAACAAAGGGCCATCCACCCCATACTCCCGGAGCGCCCCCCCAAGGGAGCCCCTGGGAACACGGTCGTAAGCTTTCTCCAAATCCACAAAACACATGTGGACTGGATTGGCAAACTCCCATGCCCCCTCCAGCACCCTAGCGAGGGTGAAGAGCTGGTCCACAGTTCCACGCCCAGGACAAAAACCACATTGCTACTCCTCGTAAAGGCAGTCTGCATATTAGTATTTTAAATTCTTTGTCTTAGACCAAAAACACAGTTTTGATGGTGACCCCTAACAGCCATGGTGGTTATGTCGAGAGCAAAGGAGGAGGTTATGTGAAATAGAGCAACACGGGTGGATGGATAGCTCAACAGCACACAGGACTTTTGACATGGGAGACCGCAGTTCATTTACAAACGGTGAATATTCAGACCAGATTAAATGGCAACATGGAAAACAACCCCAGAGAGGCAAGTGAAAAAAAGTAGTTTTTTGCAGTTTCTGGCCGAAAGCTTTAACTGATTAAAATGCATTTATAGCCAAAAGAAGGAACAGCACAATCATGTACCTCATGTTTTGGATGTATATCGAGAAATTAAAAATCACCATAGTCCAATTTAGACTGCGGTACTGATGCACTCTTGTGGCAAATCCTGACAAAAAAAATGATTAAAATTTTAAATACTTTTTTTTGACTTGTGTATGTTGAGATACCATGTTTTAAACCAACATGTTGGATGGATAGGAAGATGGACCAGTCAACTGACCAGTATCATGATCAGTCACTGTTCTGCCTTTGCCTAACCTGTACCATATGCTACAGACAGCTGCTGCCCACCTACTTTAGTGTCATCAGGTAGTTTAATAGAGTGGCTTGTAGCTGAAAATAGAGGAACATGTAAGCAAAATTACTCAGTTAATAAAGCTAATGTATTGATTGTCTATTGGCCCAGTTGACACTCAAAGCTGATGTTGCTTCAAGACTGTTTTTGTGGTTGTCATGGTCATATGGCAAGCTCTCTCTCCTTGCTACTACTGCTGCTGTTGCCTGCTTCAGGATGGAGGTGAGTGCTCGCTGTCTAACAAGCACCATTGGATTGGTCTGTTGGGTTTTTGGAGGACTTTTGTTGAACCTGGCTCAACTGTTGCTGCTGTGCCATGTGACATCAAACAATCACACATTCCCTGGGTTATTGCTTTGTAACATTAACAGCTATAATTTTATGGTTTTCTTCACTTTAGTCAAGAGAAAAGATAAAGTCGTTGCCATGGTGATAACTTTCCAGAGTTGTAAAATCCTGTTAGACTATAAACAGCTCTGAAATATTTAGCATCTGGTGACCTTCAAAAGTTATGTTAGTGAAACAGGGCTTCCTGGATTCCCTTTGTGTTTCTTTAACACATTCTGGGTCTGAACACCAAGTGAGTCCCACTTCCAATGATGAGATCTGGTCGGATCTGTTGACTACATTCATATAATGTATAGATGGCTCTGAAATTGTAGACCTCAACAGTTAAAACAATCTGTACCACTTTACAATAAGACTACCTTATAAAGGACTTATAAATGGTTTATAAATAGGTTATTAATTTGGGTGTTAAAACTATGAATCATAAATAAATTATTATAAAATATTTTAATCAAGTTATAACAATTTTCATACATTGATGCAGGCTCACTGTTTGGCAAGATCAAGTTAATGCTTACTACTTACTAATGAGTTACTAACATTTATAAGTGTTTATCCACAGTGCAGAACAATCTGATAGCATATGTCATATCAACACCTGTGATTATAAAGAGGAGTAAACAGTACTGCCAAGCCCTTAGAGGATGAATCTGGTCACTTGATATGATAATTTGATTTGCAATAATTTGATCTGCCAAATGAATCGTTTTAACCATTAAGATGCTGACAGTGGTAAATTGCTAGTAACATAATAATTATGTGATGAAGCAGATGCCTACAAATGCTGGATGGTGGAGAAAACAAAGAAACTAATTAGACATGAGGCTTAACAGTACAGATAAATGTTGCCTCACTATTTGGCAAGCAACAGGTCACTGTTGCCCTTTTTATATAATTTGTTATAACGACTTATAAACAATTTATAGTGTGTTACCAAGCTAATTAATAAACTAGTTATAAACCATTCATAAATCCTTTATAGGGTCTTATTGTATTGTCCTAGTGTAAAGTGGTACCCAAGAATCTCAACTCAAGATCCACGTAGCTGCTCGCACTGGAGCTAGAACACTGAAAAATTATGAAGACCTCTATGACAGGAAACAATCACATTTAATGTAGCAGCTTTCATCCAGTATTCAGAGTCAGTCAGCGTCTCAGTGGTTGTTGGCTGGGGCATGAGGATCTTGTGACTGCTGTACTGCTCCAGATCTGTTTTCCCAGCGTTCTTCAGTGAGCCAAGACAGGAAGTCAACAGGAGTCTGACTCAATCTGAATTGGACACGACTCACAAATTATACACTCGCTGGGGAGTCTGCATGTTAACAGCAACACTGCAGCCCTGTTTGTGAGCAAGTGACCAGTATACATGAGCCCACACTGCAGGAGCAGAGAGTGGCGAGAAGTGAATATTAGCGTATGAAAGGGAGGCATGTTAGAGGCAGGAGGAAGCTGCCCCGCCACTCAGCCTGTTTAGAGAAACTGTGGGGAAATATTATGATTATTAATAGGCTTTTGAACTGGTGTTCAGTGAATCTGTCCCTGCAGTGAGATAAGAGCTCTTGTTTTGCTGGCAGGATGGGTTGGCCTTCACTCACTGACATGTTGATGAATACTAAACATCAGATCTGTGAAACATTTAGTTCATGGAACCCATGTTCCTCGTTGACCTCAAGCTCTTTGTGCTCAGCTTTAAAATGTTGAATGCAAAATAAAATTTAAATCAGTGCACGTTTCCATGAACTACTTTTATGTACATATACTCAATGGGACAAAGTTTCATTCAGAACCGTTTCTTGCTATATGAGGACTATGCAGATTCATAGGCCCCCCGCAGCCACTAGGGGGCCCCCAAGCTGCAAGTTCAGCCTCCATTCCGGGAGAATTAAAATTACCTGTCTTAATATGTAGCCAGCCAAGCACTCTCATGTGTTGAGTGAAGCACTTATATGCTTAAAAATTTGCATGAATGTAGGATATAAACAAAACTAAGCTGCAATGACAGGGAAGCTGTGACTTGTGTTTCCTGGGTTATCAAGTCAAAATCATCATTAGGCTGTCACGCATGAGTGACGTCTGCTGACAGGTATTATGGGATGACTGACAGCTGCACGTCACGTCAGTGAGGAGTATAACAGCAGCATTAGTAACGGTATTTTGGCATCTAAAAGGACATATCCCTCTGGTGCAGAAAAAAGAAAAAAGAAGAAAACTGAAGAAGAAATACACTCACAGGAAAAAGGTAAGGCATTTGTTAATGATGTAGATTCTCTTGTGGGGTGGAGGGGATAGCTATAATATTAGCCAATTTTTTAGCAAGTTTGCTACTTTTGTCCTGCTGGCTAGCTCAGCTAGCTGGCTAGGATTGTTTGTATCAGAATCAGTTGGGTGACTAGGGTGAAAAGGGTGATGGCACCCGGAAAGAAGCGATTCTGGTGTCTTGTGGTCCTGGTCCTGATGGAGCAGAACCTACGGCCGGATGGGAGTCTTTTGATGAGGCAGAAGGCTGGGTGAGTTTGGTGCTGTTGGCCCTTTTCCTGGCCCTGGTGTAATGCAGCACACGTATGTGTGTTATAAGTGGTTCAGTCTGTGCTAGGTTTGGCCAGTGGCAGCAGGGAACCAAATAGTGTTGGAGGAGGTGAGAACACTCTCGTGGTGGCTCTGTAAAACTGGGAGCGAACCTTTGAGGATGTACTTCCTCTTACGGAGCAGCCTGAGGAAGTACATAACATTGGATGAGTGTGTCGCCCCCTTCAGGTTACAGGGGATGGTGGTGCCCAGGAACTTCACAGATTCCACCACGTTTACGGGTGAGTCGTTGATGAGAAGTGGGAGGTTGTCTCCGAAAGTCAATGACTTTCTCCCGTCTTGTTGACGTTGAGCTCCAGGTTGTTGTCTGTACACCATGCTGTCAGCTGAGCCACTGTGTCACTGTAGGCTGACTCATCATTGTCTTTGATTAGGCCTAGGACCGTGGTATCATCAGCGAACGTGACCAGCTTGATGGAGGGGTGGCTGGAGATGCAATCGTTGGTGTACAGGGAGAACAGATATGGGGAGAGGAGACAGCCTCACGGAGCTCCAGTGTTGGTGGTGAAGGGGGCAGACATGTGGGGGCCAAGCTGCACCAACTGCTTCCTGTTGGTCAGAAAGTCTGTAATCCACTCACAGATAGAGCGGGGCACCTGTAGCTGTAGCAGCTTAGTGTGTAAACAGTCAGGGATGATGGTATTGAAGGCTGAACTGAAGTCTATAAACAGGGCTATGGCATAGGTGCTGGTAGTGTCCAAGTGCAGTAATATGTGGTGAAGGCTGAGGTTGACAGCATCGTCCACGGAGCGGTTAGCTCTGTAGAGAGACTATTACGGGTCAAAGGAAGGGGTCTTTCAAAGCACTTCATGACTACAGATGTCAGAGCTACAGGTCTGTAGTCATTCAGGCATATGATCCTGTCCCTCTTTGGAACCGGGACATTTTTGGATAATTTGAAGCAGTGTGTTACCCTGCATTCAGGACTGACTGAAGATGGCTGAGAACACAGGTGATAGCTAAGTGGCACAGTGTCTCAGTGTGGCTGGGGAGATGCCATCAGGTCCTGAGGCTTTCCTTGAGTTCAGTCTTGAGAAGAGATTATGGACATCCTTCTCTGTGAATGTGAGAGAGAAGGGAGGGGCGAGGGGGGTGGGCTCAGACAAGCGGGTCACAGCTAATTGCAAAGGCAGTTGATGCTCTTGGTTTGTATTTCTAAAATGGGCTGGGGTTCTGTCACTGTGAGAGAGGAGGAGGATGGGAGTGAGGGGGGTAGGCAGGGTGGGGTGGGAGGAGCCTGATACTCAAATCTGGTGTAGGTGTTAAGTTCGTCTGCCTGACCGGGGGATCGGGTGATTGCTGGGCTTCCCTTATTGTAATTTGTGAGTGTCCTGAGTGTATTCCAGGCAGCTGCAGGAATATTGTTTGAATCACACTCCAGCCTGGCTTTGTAGTCCTCCTTGGCTGATCTAATGTCCTTCTTGAGGTTCTGCCTAGTCAGTTTGAACGTATCCATGTCTCCCTCTCTGTATGCCTGTTCTTTTTGGTGCCTGAGTTCTCTCAGCTGTTTGGTGAACCAGGGCTTGTGGTTATTGTATTTAATGATGGTTTTGATTGGGAGGCATATCAGCTCACAGAAGTTGATATATGAACAGACAGTGTCAGCAAACAAGTTGTTGTTGTCCTCAGGGCCTCCCATAGACTCCCAGTCAGTAGACTCCATGCAGTCCTGAAGCATCTCCACTGCTTCTGGAGTCCATCTCCTTACTGTAGTCCTGATTGGTTTGGCCCTCTTCAGCTGTTGTTTGTATGTCAGAACTATCTGTGTTATGCAGTGGTCCGAATGAACAAGTGGGCCGCAGGGGATGGAGCAGTATGCGTGTTTGAGGGTGGAGTAAAAGTGATCCAGCGTTTTCCATTGGTGCACGTCACCAGCTGTTTGTAGCTCAGCAGTTCAAGTGAGAGAAGAATTTAAATCTCCCATGACCAAAACTGCTGAGTTTGAGTTTTCCACAGAGGAAATTTGGTCAGCTAGTAAGTGCAATGCTTCACGGGTGGGGCTTGCAGGGGGATGTAAACACTGATGAGGATCGTGGATGTAAATTCCCTCGGGGAATAGAATGGCCTGCACTCGACAAAAAACGATTCCAGGATACAAGAGTGATGTTGGTGTGTTTTTACCGCATCCAAGCACCAGTTATTGATGTAAAAACACATTCCTCCTCCCTTTGATTTACCACATGCCATCGTGTCCCTATCCGCTTGGATGAGATGGAATCCAGGTAGATCCTTTGCGGTATCTATGATTTTGTCATGTAGCCAGGTTTCACACAGTAAGGCTGTTGGACCGTAAAAGTAGGTTTCATCCATTTTATCGCAGAGAGAACGGACATTAGACATGCAAATGGCCGGAAGCGGTGTCTTAAGTCCTCTCCTTCTCCATTTACGCAGGGCCCCCAGCTCGCTGACCCTTATACTGCACTCTGTGCGCACTGGGCACATTATCCCGTTGGATATCCCCTTGGAATCCATTGGACTCAAAAAGTCAGGAGATGAAACAGTTGGCATTGTATCCCTGATGTTTAGGAATCGTATCGTACATGAAGTGTATATCAAAGACAAATATATATATATACAAATACACTAAAAAAGTCATAGAAAAGAGGAGTGCTGAAATACCATGGCTGCCAGCAGGGAAGGTGGCACCAACTCTCATGTACGTTCATGATATGTTACAAAGGGACCGAAATAAAATTGTCATTTGAATGGGCTGAATGACTGAAGTGACACCCTCTACGTTGGATTACATCATTTTGTTGTGGCAGCACAGTAACATTGCAGTTTGGGAGGGAGGGCATGTTGTTGGGCAAATGTCTGCGATATCGTCTGCGATATCGTCGTCGCCTCTCAGTCATAGACCTCCTATGCTGTTAAATATTTGCCACAGTTTTCATGGTTATTGTATTAAGTTTAGTGTGTTGTCATTTCATAAGCCTATAATGTGAAGTGTGATTTATAAATAAAATTACTATCATTAGGCCTATCATTATTATTATTATTAATAATAGAAGTAGTAGTAGTAGTAGTAGTAGTATGACATTGGATTATTCATATAGCACTATGAATTTTGAATGATCACTGTGTTAAGAGAGATTGTCCTATTCTCTCTCCTATTGTATTTTGTATATGTATTTTGTGGTTACTTGACAATTCTGCTGATTTAGTTGCAGTCTTTGCCACATTTATTACAATATTTATTGTGACAATGTAGTTTGCTAATTTGAACAAACCTGTTCTATTCCGACAATACGTATTTTTTTATTCAAAAGAACCATAATAACACAAATTAAGTTGATTTAATTTATACTATACTGTATATGACCGCTAGTTCTGCCCTCTGTAAGAATAGAAGGTGAGCCCATATCATCTGTTGGATACAAGTTGTCCACTTTGTAATGCCCTGCAAAATATAAGTGAAAATATTCCCTCTATATCATATAGTGCTCATCACTAATTTACCATTGTTTTAATTACTTGAAAGAGAACGATAAGCAGATAAAGCAGAAAAAGCCTGAAAGTGACAACTTTGAATTTGGGTGCATGCTTTCAAGGGACACTGTATATTGCAATGTATAATTATGTATATATATACAGTATATATATATGTATATATAAAACAGATTATGAATTTCTGTATCAGAGCAACATAACTGAAATTATATAATATGAATTTTTGCTTATGAGGAGCTTTGTCTTTACAGGTGCAAAGATGATGACATCATTGACCATTGACTTGGCTTCTAAAAAGGCCAGGAAGCAGAAGTTTTGAGGAAGATAATGAAAACATAAGACTGATCATACAGATCATGATCACATAGATGCTGGTTTATTGTATTTTTATATTTCTATTTTGTCCTGAAGGGGTCGTAGTGTTAATGTAAAAAGTCCCTTACTACCTGCATTATTAGTATTATTCTTACTAGTTTTTTGTTTTTATTGTTTGCACATTAATAAGGATGCTGGTTCATTGTATTTTTATTCTAAGTAATAGCCTCATTTTTTTCCTCTTCATCTGGGCAATGGCGTAATTTATTTATTTTTTATTGTTTTAGGTGGGTTTTAGGAGTTATGTTTCATGTTTAAGAACTTTGTTCTCAAAATTTTAAATAAACATTTTTGATGAAAATGCTGCATCTGTTATATTTATTGACGTAGAGGAGCCTCATTGTTTGTGTAACAGATTGATGCATCTCATCTTAAAGGGTTTGGAATCCCCCCATCGTAGTTTGACAAAATATAGACCCCCAAACAGCATCTTGTATAGGGCCCCAAAAAGCTAGAAACAGCCCTGGTTTCATTATTATTTAGGAGCCAGTTTTTCTGATATGTGCCCACCTCTGCATTTGTTGTAAAATTATAGCAATAACCTGAAGTGAAAAACTAACGACGACTTTATTTCCTTAAAAAATACTGAATCAAGCATCAGCTTCTCGTTCTGTTCTTCTCACCCATCATTGAGTCCATCGTCACATCTTCTATTATTATGTCTATCTACACTCCAAACATTCCTGCTCTTTTTAATCTTTGTGTGTGAGTGAATGTGTGTAACTTTCTTGTACTGTTATGGCTGTTTTGTTCATCTCCGCGAGAATCCTGTTCATATTAAACAGTTCTGCAGTCCATATTGAAACGTCTTGTTTACTTTAGCCTTAAAATGTTTTACCTGCTAAATACATGGTGTAAAAACATTGAACACAAAACTACTTCATTGAGCGCTGGCATTCAGTTTCCCTTCAGCTTAGTGTGTCATCAATCACCTGCTCACACTGGTCCCCCACCAACCCACCAACCCTGGTCTGGTGGCTGACTATCAGATCCAGGAGCAGCCTGTGCTTTATAGAGGCCATGCATGGCTTTGGTACTGGCTGGTACAACACAGCCACGACTCTGGCTGGTTGCCTCAGCTGCAGCAACACATTCCTCTGTAGAAGAAAAAACCCAGGTCTCAAACAGGCAGAGTCTGTCAAGATAAACTGAGCCAGTCACTGACTGAGTCAGTGTCACATCGCCACTGTGTGTGTGAATAAGTGAGCAGCACCTTTTCCACAGACCTCACAATACACAAGAACAACACCTGTAACCATGGTAAGACTTCATCTGTTTTAAAAAAAAAAAAACAAGTTTAAACCATACGCTCTCAGGTGAAGGACTCATTATCCATTGAACAAGCTCTTTGTTTGGAATTGTCCTACAGTGTTTCCATAGTTAACACTGGGCAAATAAGGTATCAACTTCAGACTATGAACATGATCTCATAGGAAGTTTTCTTTTCTTTTTACTTTCTGGCTCCTTTTTTCATGCAAACTGATTTTTATGTTAATGTTGCACGAATCTGGGATTTTTTGATTGCCACTTTGGATCCACTCATCCTGTTCCTATGCACCTGCCTCACAAAATAGATCTGTGAAGTTTTCTCCTGCTTTTTTATACCAAAATAACTTTATGTACAGAAAATATGGATTGCGTGGACTCAATTTGTGAACAAAATTAATTTAACTCAAAACTCAACAGTTGTGGAGACAGTGATATTATTTGAGAAAATATACCCATTATAATCATGTTATGTAAATTAGGGCCCTGGAAGTTTTTTTGTTTATTCATACAGGCCAGTTCAGCTTAATTACAAAAAAACAAACTGCATTTTTCTTCTTAGCCCTGGTAGTGTAAAACATTACAGATAGCATTGGTTTATGGCTGAAGTTTTCTGTCAACACCCCAATACAATGGAGGTGAATGAAATTCAGTTCCTTTGATACTGTACGACATTTAATGTGACATTTTTGTGTAAAGAACCAAAACTGTCTGCATGTGTATACACCACCAGGAGTAAGTGAACAAATATCCATGTTTTATATGGTTTACTGTGGACTGTCTGGATCCAGTAGAGTCCCAGAGGCCAGAGGTTTCCTGGCAAAGCCTCCTTCGGCTGATCCTCTCTGGGCTAAATACAACCTAGCACCTCCCTGCAGCCCTCTCCATGTCTTCCCATGCCCCGGCCAGTCTGCCCTGTAATGGGTTCACCCTCCCATACAATCCTTTCACTCCTCAATGCTCTGAATATCCTATTTGCTGCTTTTCTCTCTGATTGACAGCCCCCTCATCCTCCCTCCCCAGCCCTCTCAACCTCCCCCTCCCCCCTCTATCCCTTTAGGCTTGTGTCCATGAGTTGAGAAGAGGGGGACTTATGTGTTTCTCAGCAGCTGGTCTTGTCTGATGCAGTGAGGCCATCTCGCTCCCATGGGGAGAATGTTATGTTGGACTTTGTCTCTGTGAGCTTCATACTGAGCCCTTTGCTTCTGTAATAGAAGCTGAATCTAGCTCTACCTGCTCCACAGTGCAGTGTGTGTGTGTGTGTTTTGAACAGCACCATGTGTAAACTTTGCACAACATAGTTCCCTCCATGTCACTTCTGACATGTTTTAAACAAAGCAACAAAACAGCAGCTATCAGACGCTTTATGCACAATCAGAAAATCCAAACCTTCCCCGCTCATTTATCCACCAACCCTTTTTTTCCCCTGTCGGCAAAACTATAAAACATTTTGTGTATTTATTGTGCTGTGCAGCTGAAAGAGCAGAGCCTTTCTTCCCTGCCATTCCTCTGCCTAATGTATGCATGTGGCTGGGTGAGATGGTTGAACACAGCGTGGTGAGCAACAGAAAGGAGACAGTGGATTGCAAGGAAGCTGTTGCATTATTCATCATGTTGGATAAGGTTTAATTAAAAGTGCTGCTCGGCATTGTGAAAGGAATGAATGTATGTTTTGCCTCGCCTGTCGCTGCCTCATTCATGTTCGCCATGCTCGACTTATCAAAGCAGCCCCTTGGCCCCTCCCCTTTACCAGGGTAAGTTTGCATAATGGTGCAGCGCCAAAACCTTGTGATTACTGGGAGAATACGAGCGGCACACAGCTTCAATGCAGCAAGTGATGGCGCTCACTTGGCTCTGCAAAGAATTCCAGTGGTACATAAAAGAGTGACGATAGCAGGAAGTGTTGAGTGTTGGTTCATCTGGCTGGAATCAGTGTTTGTTTGCAATCAAATGTTGCAAAAAGTTTGTTGAAGAACATGTGAATCAGCTATTGTTATGTGTGTATAGTCCAGATGGCACGACAAAAGAATGCTTACAACTCTTCATTGCTGCTTTCCACCTAATATTGCACAGATGATACTGTGAGGAAAACATTTTTGTTCCTATTTTTCTGTCTCTGTGGTAGAGTGGAGGCATGAAACAGTTGTTGGCGGCAACACAGAGTCCACCTAAACTCTTCATTTCTGTTCCAAAAGTAAGAAAACCTTAAAACATACATAAAAATACCAAACCAAAGAATGTTAAAAAAAAGCAGGACATTGTATTTAATACATTTTTTTTAATATTGCATTTGTTGGGGACT
>NC_079370.1:29474805-29482067 GCF_021018895.1 Seriola aureovittata
ACAGAAGCAAATGCATGTGGTGTGCATGTGTATGCAGACACACACAAATTAATTTATGCAGCTCTTACTCACATTGACATCCTAAACACCTAAATTTGCTTCATGTGCCATGGCCCCTCTGTCTCTATTTCCCTATAATCCCATTAGGAAGAGAGAGGAGAATGTACAGAAATAGAATGGTATGTTCAAGCTGATTTTGTCACTAAATGCAGCCGTTTAGGCCTCAATAAAGCAGCTTTCACAGCCACCAACAGGAGCCCGTTCACTGTGATGGAGTAAGACTAACATGCTTAGAAAGCCCGTTTAGTGTTGGATTCATGCTCGCAGCCCGATGAATGTTAATCATGGAAATGGCTGCTGTTGTATATTGTTTACTGCGCACAGTCTTGATTGAATTTGGAGCTCAATAAGTGCTGCAGTGACTCGTTTAAGGTCTTATTGTTTCAGTCAAGAATATACATGTAATGATAAACAGTAATGCTGTTTTCATATGTGCAAAAAATCTGTGTGTGAACAATGGCTCTATCTCGATGCTATCTACTTCCAGACAATTCAGAATGTTAGGATGGCTTTCCAAAAAAATGTTTCCTGAAATAAGATACAGGAACCATGTTTCCAGTGTGGGCTACACCCAGTCTTTTCAACATGAGCTATAATTCACAGGAAAGTGATACCACATTTGCCAGAACGCCACCGCAACCATCTGATCTTGCAGTTGTTCTCTCAAGACCAACCACCCATTACAATATTTCTGAAATGTCTGTAAAGTGGAGCTCAAGCTGACTTGCAGGAAGCCCAGACGGAGGGGTAGCTGCAGTGACACCACAGAGCTCCAAAATGAACCTACTGGCCTCTTGGCTCTTCACTTGGCCATACAACCATCAAGCAGTTGGCTGCAATGGGAGTCTCTCCCCCTCATTTCAAAGCTATATGGAGCCCAGAAATTAGCTGCCCAGTATTTACATTTGCCTCATTTAAAATATTGTATTTTTAACACATTTTCATCAGAAAAGTAACAGCAGTGGTTGATAATTGAAACACATACAGTGACAGTTTTCTTTGTCTTGATAACTGATGAGCTGAACTGAAAGCGAAGCTGGTGATATGGATTACATGAGAACAAACATTGAGCCTCAACCCAAGCAGCTTATAGAAGGGAACCCATAATTTCCAACTTGACCAAAGTACTTCCACAAAGTAGCTTTTGCTAACACAAGCATTTACAAATGCCACATACTATGCAATAGATTCAAGAAGATGGAAAGAAATAACTGGTGTTGTTGCATATCGTGAAGTATATGGCTCCCATAGCTATTGTGGAACGTAGTGGGTTTAAACATCTCATTGTAATGGATCATTAATCGTAATTGAGGTAAGGTTTGAAATAATGGTGATATTGATTTGAAGTCACATCGCCCAGCCCTATTCTGTCTTCTGCCAGCAGCCGACAATGGTTTCTTTAAACCATGACCACAATCTTTACCGAACATTATCCCCTAGTAGTTTGAATTACCTAAACTTACCTAAGACGTAGTCATACTGTGTGAACATTTTTCTAGCAGTCAGCAACACTGCTGTAACTGTTAGGAAAGCACTATTCTCATGGACAGAGATATGTTATGCAGTCATGATTGCTTTTTGTCAGGACACCTTACTGTGCAATGTGTTTAAAGACATGTTAAAGAATTTATCAGACGTTCGTAAAAACAAAAATACTATAATAGAATTTTGGTGAAAGGTGAAATATTCAAATCATGTAATTGTGGGTTCAGCAAAATCAAATGGTTAATGCCTGTGGAAGCATAAATATGCCCCCAGGGAACAAGCAGATCTTGATATTTGTTCTGTAGTTTCTGATGGTCATAGCACTCAGGGGTTCATCCAAATCTATGACTTTCTGTTTTTAAAAATGCTTACTCCGTACTCTTTTTCCAACATCCAACATGCAGTGTTCTCAGTGTGATTAATTGTTCCTGCATATCCTTAAAAAATATTAAACTTCTTACATTCAGATTTACCAGGCCTTATGAAATATTAACTCATCTTAATTTGAATTTACAAAGTCTTTAATTCAGTATAAATATTCTATGATGTTATTTGCTTTCCTCTTGTCAGAGTTAGTGAATTTAAGTTTTGATGTAACAAGCCAATGTTGGCCTCTATGCTCAACCATATGGAGTGCATAGGAGTGCCATAAAAAAGAATAAATCTGTAAAAGAATAAGAAAATAATGGGTATTAATAACGGGAATTAATAAAGTAATAAATTTAAAGCATTTGGTAGAGCAAAAGCAATGTGGGAACATCAAAAGCAATCAATGTGGGAAAAGCAAAATCATTTAGTAAAAGCAAAAACAGTACGGTAAAAGTAATAGGTAAAAAATAAAAACAGTATTATAATTGCAAAAACTATGGTAAAAGCAAAAACAATACAGTAAAAGCAAAAACAATACAGTAAAAGCAAAAACAATAGGTAAAAGCAAAAGATATACAGTAAAAGCAAAAGCAATAGGTAAGACCATTTTTTTGTGTTTTATTTCTTTCTTTTTATATTTCCTCAATTATTTATTTATTCTTTTATTCATTCTTGTTTATATTTCCACATATATTTTTTTATTCTTTTACAGATTCATTTCTTTTTTGTGGCACTCCTATGACTCCATACCACCCAATGACCTTTAGACTTTCCGCTACCTGTTTAGTAAAGGCCTTTTCCAGATTAACCCAACTCTCTACAAAAGGCCCCTGAAAAAAAAAAGACACGCTCTCACATAGTTTAGCTAAAAATATGACAGCAGCCAATTAAGTTAATATAGTTTTCTCTTGTCTCTACAAGAGACGAACATTGTAAACATCAGACACATGATGTTTTCTACAAGCACAAACAAAGACTGTTTGGGATCTGATAGTCCATATTAAGATCCCGCCAAACTTCATGAACCTGACCATCGGTGACACAGTGTCTCTTCACATGACTCCTACACCGCTGATATAAGGCCAGCTGTCACTGAGCAGCAGAGGATTTCATCTCTAGATGCAGGGAATGCTTGTTGCCACTGAAAAATAGATAAAGCAGGGACTGTTTTTAAAGAAATACAAACCCCTTTTTTCCAATATGATTTTCATGACAGGCACTTTGGTATAGAGAAGTTACCTCAACAATGTTGATTAGCTACATCAAACCATCAAAACAAGGCTGTTTTTATCCACTTTCTTTTATTTGGTGGTTAAAGCCATCACTTCTCTTCCTTGCCTTGAAAAAATCTTAAAGGTCTTACATTTTACTTTGTGAAACCTCCAGAGACCATGTACATACAGTGGTGATTGACTGATGTAGGTCAATGGGAGGAGAAAAGGAGGGATATAGGGTAAGACATGGATGCGGAAGTAGGAATAGATAAATCCGTGCTGGCAAAGACATTGATCAGCCCTTTTCCCAGGGGTTAATCAGTGGATATGGAGATGGGATGTGATCATGGGGTCAAGCCAATCGTTATATCCCCCTCTGCTCTGCTCTGAGTCCACTGACAGTGCAATTTATCAAGTGCAGTGAGGAGACCAGATGTGTCCAAAAGTACACCTACCTCCTGACCACTTTCATATGAAATATCCAGTTAGTTAGATCTTGTGTAGTCACTGATATTTGGCAGCACTTTATGCAGTTTTGTGACATAATCATCATTTGACCTTTGAGGTCTTTGGGCTGGTTGGAAAAGCATGAAAATTCCCCAGATACATCTTTACCTTTTTACTGTTTTTGCCAAAAACATTTTTGCCACATATTTTGTCCACCCATTAAATTTAGTGTGAGAAGTAGTACCCACCACCAATTTTAACTAAAATTTCCATATTAAATACAAAAGTTCAAAGTACACAAAAAGTATTCAAATCTAATGGGCAGAATGCAGTGAAATTCACTGAGCACAACCATAAAGGACGAGCGCTTAACATTTTGGATAATTCCATGAGCTTGGGTACATGACCTGGTATCTGAGGTTTAAATTAGCTACAGATATTCATCAGCCACAGAAGATGAATCCTATTGTCATTGCTCAATGTTTGCATTTTCCACCACCATTAGCCCAGAATTTCCACTTTTCAGTTGACATGTATGAGCTTTCTTCTAGCACCATCCTAATACCAGAGTCTCATATTTCAACACATAATCTAATGGGAAGATTGCCAGGAAATTTACTGAACACAATCATGAGCCTCAGAGTTGCATTGGGCAATCCATTGGCTTTCAAAGCAATAAGTTTGAAAAAAATAGCTGTTGATATTCATCATCCCAATTTTCCCCCAACTAAGAAAACTTTCAATGACTCAGATTCAGATTCAATTTAATAAGTACATTCGTAAGCCTCAGAGGATAAATCATTTCCATTGTGCCACTTTGAGAACAACTTTTTTTTATCCAGCCTAATAGTAAATCTCTGGCAAAATCATCAGCTGTTGTTGGCTCTATCCAAGGTTTTAATCTTGCGGGGTGTGATGAACACTAGCAGGGCTTCAGACATTGTCTTGTTACTGTTTTTCTTGTCACAGTTTGCTGAGAGACACACAGATTTTACTCACAAACACCCCGAAACAAGTGCTGAAGCTGTCGTAGGAATGATGATGAACTTAGTAGAGCCTTTCACCACAAGCTTGGACAACACTCAGCTGGCTCAACAAAACTAACTGCCCTCAAACACCCAAATGTGTAATTAGGTTTCCAACCTGCTTTTCTGTCCCCCAGGAATGCAATGAGGCACAGCTTATAACAGAAGGAAATCAACTATTATTCATGTAATTACTTTAACATAAACTGATAGTACTGTATATTGGAGCAAACCATCTAAATAATGTACTGGGTGTTTCAAATGTTATGCTATAGTTTTCTCTATTTTCTAGTGTTTTACACCAGTCGTTTGGTTGCGTCTTGATATGTCATGTGACCCACATGAGCAGCCCACAACAACAAATGACTCGTACTAATTTGCTTGTTTCTCATATATTACAGAGTCTATGCATCCATACTCTTTAACTCTAATATATAAATATTTATAAAAATTAATATCACAAATCCATGTTTTTAAAGATCCATTGTCTATGGTGAATACTGATTTGATGTCAGTGGGTTCTAAAATAGAAGTCTGAATAGAAGTGTACTGCAGTGGGGCTTTAAAGATGGTGTTGTCCATCACTTAGTGGGTTTTCATTCCAACTGAAATATCTCAACAAATCTTGGATGGATTGTTGTGAAATTTTGTTTCTTACTCATGGTCCCAAGTGGATGAATCCTGATACTTTGCTGACCGCTGACTTTTCCTCAAACGCCACCATCAGGTCAAATTTTTCACTTTCTAGATAATTATTGCTACCGCTTCCTGATTTGTACAAGATTTGGTTCATACCTTTGTGGTGGTGTGAGTGAAATATCATGACACCTACTGGATTGATAGCCATAGTATTTGGTACAGACATGTGTGTGTCCTACAGGATGAACTGTAGTGACGGTGATCCTCTTATTTTCCATCTAATACCATCAATGGCGCAATTTCAGTTTGTTTGTATTAGAATTCTAACATTTTCATTGTGAACTTGTTAGTATAATGTTAGCATTTAGCTCAAAGCACTTCTGGATCTAACTGCAACCTCACAGCTGATAATATGGCACAGACTTAATGACACACAAAGGGTAAAATCACAGGTATGCCATTTCTTTTGCTCCAAAAATTCATTTTCGAGTGGCTGAAAGTTATATTGTGTTCACAGTACACCAGCTCCAGGTGGGGGGAGGAAAAGAAAGCGTTGAGGTGGTGTCAGCTGACTGACTCTCTCTGTGTTGTCAACATTGTCTTACAGGGAGAGGCAAACACACCCAGGCTCTGATAGGACCGCAGGTCTACATTACTGTCTACTCTGCTCAGATAACACATACCAAAGAGCCAGCAGCCTGCTTAGACTCAGGCCTGAAACATAAGTCCACACCTTTCATTAAACCTGCATTGTACTGAGACTGATTTACAATCTGTTGAAAATACATTCCCTGCAGAGACAAGCGTTCCCATGCTCAGTGGTGTACCAGAGGAGCAACTCCTGCAAGATCAAAATCATAAAGCTAAACAGTGTTATTTTTTCTCCACATTAGCCCCACAATAAAACGTTTCTGTTCTCGACACTCCCAGCTGTAAATACCCATCTCAGTTTCCCTGCTCTCCTCAAATCCATCTACTCTGGCTCAAACAACAGTGTCTGGCTGCCTTAATCTTTTTTATTAACATTTCTCTTTAGGTGTGACTCTTTTTGTTCTGAGGAGAGTTGCAAGGATCAAATGCTGCTCTTTTCTTTTCTTTCATGATTGTGGTCAGATAACTCAGTTTTAACTTCATCTGTCAACAGCACTTCTTTCCAAAACAACTCAGGCTGATCCAGATGTTGCTCTGCAGATGCTCCTGCATCAGCTGAACCTTCCTGCAGCTCCTGTACTGTCATTTGCCTCGGTTCTCAGCAGACCTGCAATTTAATTTGAAGGTTGTGTTGGTCTTCTACAGTTCTCCTTAGCTGCCATTTCTTAATATCATTTCAAATAGTGGAAACTGCAACACTGGAAGTCCTTTGATATATTTTTATAGCTCCCTGCTCAGTGAGCTTTATTTTTCAGATCCTCAGTTGCTTGTATATACATGTACATACAGTATATACAGTGGCAAGAAAAAGTGAATCCTTTGAAATTACCTCCATTTATATATAAATTTGTCCTGATATATGGTTAGATCTTCCAAGTTACAGTAATGAACAAACACAATCTATTTTAACTAATAAAAACAAATCATTGTTTTGTTCTTGTGCATATTGAAAATATCATTCAACCTATCACAGTTGGAAGAAGAATGTGAACCTCTCAGCTAATGGCATCAACAAAAGGTAGCTGGAGTCAGAGGTTATCAAACCTGGACTCCAATCAATGAAACCAGATTTGAGGTATGGGTTAGAGAAACCTTGACTTAAATAAAAGTACAATCAAACATTTTGACTTTGCTGTTCACAAGAAACATGTGCTGATGTGAAACATGCCTCACAAAAAAAGAGATCTCAAAAGATCAGTCTACAGTCAGACAAACTATCTATAAATGGAGATGATTTACTTCTGTGGCTACTCTCCATAGTAGACGATATCAAGCTAAGATGACTCCAAAAGCTCAACAGCTCAGCTACACAGCTGTGTATTGTGTATTACAATAAGTGTATTGTGTCACTTCTGGTTGCTGGTGTTGGTGT